>NW_025209204.1:6359-16055 GCF_004010195.1 Chiloscyllium plagiosum | reverse complement strand
TGTGGTATGTGTACAGAATGACTTGTCAGAGGAAGTGGTGGAGGCTAGTATAATTGCATCATTTTGAAGGCATCTGGATGGGTGTATGTATAGGAAGGGTTTGGAGGGATATGGGCAGGTGGAACTAGATTCAGCTGGGATATCTGTTCGCCATGGACGATTTTGATGGTAGGGTCTGTTTCCGTGCTGTACATCTCTATAACACTATGACTCCAGTAGAGACGATGTCCCGCTTTCGTCAGTGTTGGGGGGAGGAGCATTGCCTTCAGATGAGCTACTAACAAATCGTCTAATCCCTTTAAATTCCAAAACATCAACATTAAGCCTTACTTTCACTCTGTCCATTGAGACAATTCGTTGCCTCCCTGTTGCATTGCCCGCCAGGATCACTTCTCTCCACTCACCAACTAATCTTCATTCCTAAACATATTGTCGTTGATCCTCACACAAATTCCCACTCCTCACGCCTTTCCCTTTCCTGCGTGACTTTGCTTTTTTTCAAGTAGAACACTGTGGATTGACATAAGACCCATCTGCTATTTTTGTCCTCAAATGAGAGGGGTTGAATGGACTTCTGCTGTTCCCCTTTGGCATCTCAAAATGAGTTAAATTGCCTTCTCCAATCCCTCTGTTATACTTTCAAGAAGGGGCTTTGTTTTTATTCATTCAGAGGATGAGGGCGTCGCTGGCTAACACGAGCATTCATTGTCCATCACTAATTGCTTAGAGGGCAGGTAAGTGTCAACCACAATGCTGTGGGTCGGGAGTCACATGTAGTACATACCAGAGAAGAACAACAGTTTTCCCTCTCTAAAGGTATGAGTGAACCGACAACCAGTCCTCATTAGCCTCTTTAATTCCAGACTTCTCCTGAATTCAAATACCATCATCTGCTGTATCCACGGCACCAGGACATTACCTGACTCTCTGGATTGACAGTCCAGTGATAATTCCACTTGGCCATTGCCTCCTCCTGCTGAATGGGCTCCTCCGGTGTAACAGGCTGGAGAAGGGGCTGAACAAAACAAAAAGCACTGTGGAAGCTGAAAGTCAGAAATAAAAACAGAAAGTGCTGTTCATTCAATCAACTCATTTTCTGCATCAATATGCGACCTCATCCAAGTCTGACATTCTGACAACCCAGGCCATTGCGTGAGTCAAACTCCCATCGATGAACTCCATTAGATGCCTCCCAACCTGGTGATGATCCCCTACAACTTCTTCCGTCAGGCAGAAGGTACAGCACGCTGAACACACACACCAGCAGGTTCAGGAACAGCTTCTGCCCAGCCGTTATTCGACTATTCAGTGGACTCTCTTGACTCCAGTTATGCTGGGTTTTTTTTCTTACGTTGATTCTCTTGTACTCCCCATGCAATGTAACCTGTACGCCTCTGTCAAAATCTTTTGTTCTGTACATCTTTGCTTACTGTGATCTGCCTGTACTGCTCATAAACAAAGCTTTTCACTGGACTTCTGTGCAGGTGGCAATAAAGCAGTCAAATCGAATCAAATCAAACTCAGCCGTCCCGATCAGACATTCTAAATTGTCTCATTTGGCCCATATACGTCCAAACCCTTTCTATTCATATCCCCATAAAGTGTTCCCAACGGAGAAGGTGAACAATACACCAGAAATGATAGAACATTCACTGACTTTTTGTTATTTGTATGCTTTTAATAAAATGTGTTTCGAGCTGTGAACTGGGAACTGTTTGCTGAGAATAATTTGTGGCCGTTGAGATAGCTTGTGGTAAAAGAGAGAGATGAAATAGTCTTTGTTAGTTTGTGAAACCATGCCTTGGGGCTAATTGTCGAATGAGTCTGAATTAAAATAGCTTCTACTGACAAAGCGACCACCGGTAGAACTACCTGAGGACAGCAAATCTTCTTATGCCAGCCTATATGATACGAATGGCACAGGCAGCGTGTCCTCCCAGTTGTTCCTGTCCTCTATTAGGAAGGTCTTGGACGACAGCAGACAGGAGAGTCTGCACCAGCAGTCATCTCTGGAGGAGCTGCCCACTGCGCTCAAGTCCTTAGAAAAGAGTAAAATTTCCAGAAGTGATGGCTTACCAAATGAGTTGTATTCACCTCTTGTGCCAGTTGATTGGGCCGGGCATGTTGGAAGTGGACCACAGTATGCTTTGCACAAGAGAGAAACTGACGGCCGGTTTCACTGCTAAATGCAGTTTCCCAAATCTTGCCTGAGATCATGGTCAACTCGATCAGGTCTGCCGTGGGATCAGTGATTCACCCAACCAAACCTGTGCTTTACTGGGCAGGATGATTTCTGACAGCCTCGCGCTCCTCAGAGGTATACTTGTCTACGTGTGGAAAACTACATTTGGAAACCTGACTTATCAGCTTGTACAAGGAGAAGTCATTTGATCGTAAATCTCACTCCAAAACGTTGGACGCGCTGTCCAAAACTAGCTTTGTGGATAAGACCTGCAATTGGATTCGACTACTCTGCACAAACAGCGTTAGTGCAGTATTAGCAAATGGGTGGGAATCAGAAAGCTTCACGAACAGTCCTCTAATCAGGCAGCACGCCCATTGTCACCTTTTCTGTTTGATTATTGTCCTAAAAGTGATTGAATAATTGTTGTGATTCATTCAGAAGTTTTTTTACCCTGTAGCAATTGCCTATTCACTGAGAATTCAATCAAGTTTTGCCCATTTATACTTCAAGGTGAGATGCCCTTCGGAGGGTTGATTCTGAATCGATGGGCCAAATGGCCCATTTCCCTCCTGCGGGGATTCTATGTCTTATTAATTACGAAATATATGAATTGCTTTGAAGAAGAGATGGAATGTGTTGCATCTGGCTGATGGCACAAACATCACTGGGAAAGCAAATTGGGTGGATGTTATGGCCACGTGAATGCAGCTGTAAGACCAAAAGATAGAGGAACCGAGTTTGCTCAATTCCTTCACACATTCCACTCTTCAAAATATTCCAGATTCAAATAAACGTGTTCCCTTTAGAACTTGTCACCTCCCTGGATCTACCTCTGAGTGGAATCATTCTTGCTGTGAATTGAATAATTAATAGTTCATCAACTCCTACTAATACAACCCCTTTAGCTCCACTCCACACCCCCTCCCCCATTTATTCTTATTGGGATGCAGCTATTTAGTGATGTCCTTCATAAAGGGTCTGACAAGAACTCAACAAACCCATGGCCTGTTTTGCACCTCTGCAGGCCTTCACAGTCTATTCTGTCCATTTGACCATGGGGAAGTTCCCATTTTTATTTGGGATGTCTTTAAAAACGTCTTCCAGCAACTTGAGAATGTGCAGTAAAGCCCTTTGTATTCCTGAACAGCTCCCAAGGTGATCAGAACACTGTTCACAGATTAGATCACTGAACAGCTTCTTAAACTTTATGTTAAGTTCCCCATTGAGTGTTTGAATGACACTGTTTATCAATTTATTTATCAGTACTAATTTCTGAAACGTTTACAAACACTTAGTCTCAGAAGATAACACCTGGCTGGTCAAGGCCAAGTCTCTAAAAGGCAAATCCCAATGGGATGTCTGTAAATTTCCATTAATACACATTTAGAGATATGGAAGGTGTCTGGGAGAATTGAAAGGAAGCTGCCAGCAGAAAGAGTTAACTCACCGTGAGTCTGAGACGGTGGGGGAGGGAGGCAAGTCACTGAGTGATTTTGTTGTAATTGTTCAGGAAAACTGCTGAAATCTGCTGTTCATTTCAAACTGACCTTTTCAATTTGATAAGCCTTTCTTTGGTTTTAAGATTTGTCTTCAATTGTCTCCAATGCCTTTCAGTAATTTTAAGATCACCTTCAGAGCAGAAGCATTTATCTCTCATTTTCGACTTTTTCTATATTTCTCTGAAACATTTTTGAAAAGCTGAGTTCAGTTTGATATTTGCCAAACGATAGTTTATCGAGATTGTGAGAACAACCTGAAGGTGTAAAGCACAAAAACTTGTTTTTAATTAGAATAAAAAACCATAGTTCACTCCACTCTCAAAGATTTGAAATTCATTATTAAAACAATATTGAATTGTTGATGTTATGCATGAACAACACCCTCATTTTCAGTGAGTCCCCTTTAACTATGGGGTGAGTTCCCACCTCCGTGCAGTGTAGTGAGGTACACAGCTGTGATTCAGTATACGGGGTGTCCCTGTCTACTGCCCATTTTTCAGCTGTTTCTACCTTATCCTCATCGACACCTGCTGCAGCCACTGACTCACCGTTTCTTCTTGTTTTAGTATTAACTCATCTACACAACTGTAAATATAAAGTGATGATGATCACTCCCTCTTTCTGATCTTTATCATTCTTCGGAACCATCCATGAACATTTTCCCCTGGGGTGAGGGTGGCCCGATGGGTTGAACCCATCTCTCAGCATTCCCTTCATCAATTTTGACTGTTGTTCTACTGTAAACTCGGTGATGGAGCCCTCTGACATTCAATCAAAGTTTACAGCCTTTTCCTCATTCACCTCCCTGACTGCATCTTTAAAAGTTTTGTTTCATACTCAGTGCAGATTCCACCGGCATGGTCCTTCTTCAGCCCCTACACAGATTCTTCCTGCTTGGATTTTGTCTCCCTCCTGGCTCCTGCACAGCTTCGTCCAGTCCGGATACAGCCGATCTTATTCTTGGTCCCTTCATGGATCCCTCAGTGTGGACCTGACCCATTCCCAGGGTCATTACTCTCGTGTGGAATAGACAAAGAGGAGGCTGGAAGAACACAGCAAGCCAGGCTGCATCAGGAGGTGGATAAGTCAACGTTTCAGGTATTAACTCTGAAATGCCCAAAACACTGATTTCTCCACCTCCTGATGCTGCCTGACTTGCTGTGTTCTTCCAGCATCCTGTTTGTCTACTTTGGATTCCAGCATCTGCAGATTTTTTTGTCTCGACTGTAGTGTGGAATCTGACTCCTGAACTCTCTTGGCTCATGTGTGGTCTATGCAGCGCAGAATTTGGCGTGTCCTCTGTGATCATCCCTCACTTCCCTGGCCCCAGTGTGTTTTCTCAAACGTGGAGTAGCCACTGTGGGCTTCCCCAACACCTCATGTCTAGAGTACTCCTTTCGGATTCTTTTGGTGTGCAACCAGATTGTTCTCAGGATTCCTGAGCTAACTCCGGGTGGGAAGTGAAGTATACTCCACCTTTTGCAGAGCTATTCCAACGTTCTGATATGAGTACCCTGTTCGCAGGCCAAATGTTGTAGCTGACTATTGTATGGAACAAACTCAGGATTCTCAGGCACACGTTATAACCAGTTATTTTGTCAAAGCATTGGGAGAGCGTTAACTCAGAAAGATTTCTGAGGCAGCACTCTTCCCAGCCAAGAAATCATCAGACATTTATACATTGAAATGCAAACAGGCAGAATATAACTTTCATTCCAACTGAACAAAGAGACCTTGGAGTGCAGGTTCATAGCTCCTTGAAAGTGGAGTCGCAGATAGATTTGTTGTCTGCAAACTTACTGACTATATCTCCTATGTTCACATCCAAATCAATTATATTAATGACCATCCATCCAAGTGCAGCAGATACATTGCAACGCCATCACCTACAAGTTCCCCTCCAAGTCACTCACCATCGTGACAAGCACCGATCCTTGAGGCAAACCACTGGTTACAGGCCTCCAGTCTGAAAAACAACCCTACACCACCACCCACTGTTTACTACCTTCAAGCCAGTTCTGTATCCAAACGGCTAGTTCTCCCTGAATTCCATCAAATCTAACCTTGCCAACCAGTGTCCCATGAGGAACTTTGTCAAAAGCCTTACTGATGTCCATATGAATCATGTCTACCACTTTGCCATCATCAATACTTTCTGTTACTTCTTCAAAAACCTCAATCAAATTTATGAGACAAGATTTCCAATGCACAAAGCCATGCTGACAATTCCTATTCATTCCTACCTTTCCAAACACACGGACATCCTGTCCCTCAGGATTCTCTCCAACAACTAGTCCACCATCGATGTCAAGCCCACTGGTCTCACAGTTTAAATTTCCTTATCGTTCCAGTTTTCTTCAGTTCCTGGAGGCAGTCAGAGAGGTCACGAGGTTACATATTTGGGCAATTGCTTAACCCAAAACACTACTCTGGTGATGTCTCCCACCCATCCTTCTCCTCTAACCAAAAAAAAAGTTCTGTGCGTCAGTTTGTTGGTGATAAGTGTTTTCATTCATGTTTCATTTTATTTCAGTGGTCTATTTGGGAATTTAGAATAGCGGGAATGGAGGTTTGGGCAGTTGAATGTTCCTCCTGCAGTATGTGGGAGGTAAGGGTCACCTCTAGTGTCTCCGCTGACTTCAATTGTGGGAAGTACCCCCAACACCAGCTCCTCGAGAACAGTGTCAGGGAACTGGAGCTGGAGGAACTTCGGATCATTCGCGAAGGGGGTTATTGAGAGGAGATACAGGGAGGTAGTTACTCCGCAGCCACGAGAAGAAAGTAAATGGGTTAACATCAGGGATAGGAAAGGGAACTGGCAGGCAGTGCAGGGATCTCTCGTGGTGGTTCCCCTCAACAACAAATATACCATTTTGGATATTGTTGAGGGGGGACAACTTACCAGGGATAAGCAATGGGACACAGGTCTCTGGTGCAAAGTCTCTGTTGCTCAGTGGGGAAAGGGGAAGAAGAGAAGAGCTTTAGTCTTTGGGGACTCCATAGTTAGGGGGGCAGAGAGGATGTTTTGTGGAAACAAAAGCAATTCACGATTGGTGTGTTGCCTCCCAGGTACCAGGGTTTGTGATGTCTCTGATCGTGCTTACGGGATTCTTGAGGGAGAGGGGGCACAGCCCCAAGTCGTGGCCCACATAGGAACCAACGAGATAGGTAGGAGGAAAGGTGGGGATCTAAGGCAGAAATTCACAGAACTAGGATGGAAGCTTAGAGCGAGAACAAACGGATTTGTTAGCTCTGGTTTGTTGCCTGTGCCATGTACTAGTGAAGGGAGGAACAGGGAGAGAGCGGAGCTGAACATTTGGCTGCAGGAATGGTGTAGGATTCTTGGATAATTAGAGCTCCTTCTGGGGAAGGTGGGACCTCTACACACAGGATAGTCATCACCTGAACCAGAAGGGTACCAATATCCTGGGGGGGACATTTGTTAAAGCTCTCCAGTGGTGGGGTTTAAACTAACGCAGCAGAGGGACGGGAACCTGAATTGTAGTTCCAGTGTACAGGAGGTTGAGGGTAGTGAGGTCAGGGATAGGTTTACAAGGTTGCGAGAAGGGCACTAGCAAGCAGGATGTTGGTTTGAAATGTGTGTACTTCAATGCCAGAAGCATCCAGAATAAGGTGGGTGACCTTGCAGCATGGGTTAGTACCTGTGATTTCAATTTGATTAGATTAGATTAGATTACTTACAGTGTGGAAACAGGCCCTTCGGCCCAACAAGTTCACACCGACCCGCCAAAGCGCAACCCACCCATACCCCTACATTTACCCCTTACCTAACACTACGGGCAATTAGCACAGCCAATTCACCTGACCTGCACATCTTTTGGAGTGTGAGAGGAAACCGGAGCACCCGGAGGAAACCCACGCAGACACGGGGAGAACGTGCAAACTCCACACAGTCAGTCGCCTGAGGCAGGAATTGAACCCGGGTCTCTGGCGCTGTGAGGCAGCAGTGCTAACCACTGTGCCACCGTGCCGCCTACATCCAAATCTAACACCTGGCCGGGTTCATTCCCCAGTATCAAATCCAATACGGTATCGCCCCTTGTTGGCCTGTCTACATACTGTGTCAGAAAACCCTCCTGTACACATTGAACAAAAACTAGCCCATCTAAACTACTTGAACTATAATATTCCCAGTCAATATTGGGAAATATCTGAAATGTTGTGGCCATTTCAGAGACATGGCTAGAGGAGGAACAGAGCTTAAAAATGTGTTGCTGGAAAAGCGCAGCAGGTCAGGCAGCATCCAAGGAGAAGGAGAATCGACATTTCGGGCATAAGCCTTCCTGAAGAAACATCGATTCTCCCTCTCCTTGGATTCTGCCTGACCTGCTGTGCTTTTTCAGCAACACATTTTTAAGCTCTGATCTCCAGCATCTGCAGTCACTTTCTCCTAGAGGAGGAACAGGAATGGTTGTTGCAGATTCCGGGATTTTGATGTTTCAGCAAGATCAGAGAAGATGGTAAAATAGGCGGGGGTGAGGCATTGTTAATCAAGGGTAGTATTACAGCAGCGGAGATAACATTTGAGGACTCATCCACTGAGGTAGTTTGGGCTGAGGTTAGAAACAGGAAAGGAGGTCACCCTGTTGGGAGTTTTCTATAGGTCTCCGAATTGTTCCAGGGATTTAGAGGAAAGGACAGCAAAGATGATTCTCAATAGGAGCAAGAGTAAAAGGCTAGTCGTTATGGGGGACTTTAACTTTCCCAATATTGACTGGGAATATTATAGTTCAAGTAGTTTAGATGGGCCAGTTTTTGTTCAATGTGTGCAGGAGGGTTTTCTGACACAGTATGTAGACAGGCCAACAAGGGGCGATACCATATTGGATTTGATACTGGGGAATGAACCCGGCCAGGTGTTAGATTTGGATGTAGGTGAGCATTTTGGCGATAGTGACCATAATTTGGTTATGTTTGCAATAGCAATGGGCAGGGATAGGTATATACCGTAGGGAAGGAGGTATAACTGGGGGAAAGGCAATTATGATGCGATTAGGCAAGATTTAGGTTGCACAGGATAGAGGAGGAAACTGCAGGGGATAGACATCTTGAAATGTGGAGCTTATTCAAGAAACAGCAACTGCGGGTTCTTGATAAGTATATCCCTGTCAGGCAGGGAGGTAATTGTTGAGAAAGGCAGCCATGATTTACCAAAGAAGTTGAATCTCTTGTCAAAAAGAAGAAGGTAATTTATAAGAGGATGAGGTGAGAAGGCTCGGTTAAGGGGCTTGAGAGTTACAAGTTAGCCAGAAAAGATCTAAAGAGAGGCCTAAGAAAAGCAAGGAAGGGACATGAGAAATCATTGGCGGATAGAATCAGGGAAAACCCTTAGGCCTTCTTTGGTATATCAAGAATAAAAGCATGATTAGAGTAAGATTACAGCCAATCAAAGATAGTAGTGGAAAGTTGTGTGTGGAATCTGAGGATATAGTGGAAGTACTTAATGAATATGTTTTAACAGTATTCACATTGGAAAAGGACAATGTAAATGAGAACACGGAGATATAGGCTATAAGATTAGATGGGATGGAGGTTGACAAAGAGGAGGTTTTAGCAATTACGCTTCCTCGGCCCCCAACACCTTATCTTCACGATAGACATCCAGTCTCTATACACTTCCATCAGCCATCACGAAGGCCTACAAGCCCTCCACTTCTTCCTCTCCCGCCGACCCAATCAGTACCCTTCCACTGACACCCTCCTTTGACTGACTGAACTGGTCCTCACTCTTAACAACTTCTCCTTCCAATCCTCCCACTTCCTCCAAACCAAAGGAGGAGCCATGGGCACCCGCACAGGCCCCAGCTATGCCTGCCTCTTTGTCGGATATGTCGAACAGTCCATCTTCCGCAGCTACACTGGCACCATTCCCCACGTTTTCCTCCGCCACATCGATGATTATATTGGCGCTACCTCGTGCTCCCACGAGGAGGTTGAACAGTTCATCCACTTTACTAACACCTTCCACCCCAACCTCAAATTTACCTGGAC
>NW_025209204.1:0-3405 GCF_004010195.1 Chiloscyllium plagiosum | reverse complement strand
TCACAAAGAGATCTTGATCAGATGGGCCAATGTGCTGAAAAATGGCAGATGGAGTTCCATTTGGATAAATGCGAGGCATTGTAGTTTGGTCCAACAAACAAGGGTAGGGCTTATTCAATTCAATTGGTAGGGCCTTGGGTAGTGTTGTAGAGCAGAAGGGCTACAGCTGCAGGTACATAATTCTTTGAAGTTTGCGTCACATTGAGAGAGGGTGGTTAAATAGGCATTTGGCACGCTTGCCTTCATTGCTCAGTCCTTTGAGTAGAGGAGTTGGGAACCTCATGTTGAGGTTATGCAGGACATTGGTGAGACCTCTTCTGGGAAACTGTGACCAGTTCTGTTTATCAAGCTGGAGAGGGCTCAGAAGAGATTTACCAGGTTGTTGCTGGGTATGGAAGGTTTGAGTTATAAAGTAAATGAGATAAACTGAGACTTTTTTCACTGAAGCTTAGAAGGTTGAGCAGTGATCTGAAAGAAGTTTATAAAATAATGAGAGAAATAGATAGAGTCAATAGTAGTTGTCTTTTCCCTAGGATGGAGGATTTCATGACTGGAGGACACATTTTTAAAGCTAGAAGAGACAGTTTCAAAAACTTTTTCACATAGAGAGTGATTTGTGTATGTAGAATGAACTTCCAGAGGAAGTGGTGGATGCGGGTACAATTACAGTGTCTAAAAGACATTTGGATAAGTACATGAATAGGAAAGGTTGGGAGGGATATGGGCCAGAAGCAGGCAGGTGGGACGGGTTAGTTTGGGATTATAGTTGGAACGAAGGGTCTGTTTCTATGCTGTATGACTCTATGATTCTATGTGATGAAGAGGCAGTGTCAGGTCCAGAGGTTTAAGGGAGGGGGTCTGGAAGGAGGGGTCAGTATCACCTGGCTCACTTTGGGAAGGGTTTTAGGTTAGTGAGGGAGGGGCTGGGTGGGTGTTGGGTGATGATGGGTGATTCGGTGGTTGTAGTTCCAATTCTGTTGGCAGGAGCAGGGGCCACTTTTGGGTTAAATGTGGTGTCAAGGCGAGTGAAAGGGAGGTGGTGATGGGGTGGGAGGAGGTGACAGTTCCAATGGGGCTGTGTTTGGTGAAAAGGGAGTGATGAGGAATCTGTGGACTCCTGGGGTTGGTGGGAAAGTGAGGGAGTTTTAGGTCCATCGGGGCATAGTTGTCAGGTTGGGGGGGTCTATCCGGTCTGACACAATCATTACGGGGTTGGTGTCAGGTCAGGTGAAATGGAGGAAGTGTGTCGGTGACAATGACCGACTCCTGATCAGAATTCTAGGGCCAATGAAGTGAGGAACTTGGATAAAGCCATTGATCAGAATCATTGAACTAATGAACCAATGGGAACAGTGAGTGTAAATGGGAATGAAATGCTTCCTGCTGATGTTAATGCAGCTGAATAATTTTCAACTGAGAATAAATGCTGTACAGTATTCTTGGATGGAGTTAAAATTATTGACTGCCAGTGGAGAGCAGTGTTTATAAACAGGATCCCAGAAGTTCTAAAATGGGACTCTGATGGAATTAGTCAAATTTCCAATGTGGGCACATATACAGAACCTACCTCATGAACAGTCATTGTATTACTGGAAGGTAGATATAAGGTATATCTTTCTCTTAAAGAGATCAGAAATATGCACAGTACTCTAGATTAATACAGTGTGTACTTCAGCAGCCTCCTGGTTGCTAAAACACAGATAGATTGCTAACTTGGCCAAACAGCAAGGGATGCTGGGTACATTGGCCAAGTAAAGTTCTAAAATCACAAAGTCCACACACCAGACACAGTGCAAACACAGGAGTCAGGTGCTAATGACATTTGCTAATGTAAAAGGCAACATTTATGCAGAACAGACATACTCCCAACAACTTATTTACTGAACAAAGGAGAGATGCTGGAGATCAGAGCTGAAAATGTGTTGTTGGAAAAGCGCAGCAGGTCAGGCAGCATCCAAGGAACAGGAGAATCGACGTTTCGGGCATAAGCCCTGATTCCTGAGGAAGGGCTTATGCCCGAAACGTCGATTCTCCTGTTCCTTGGATGCTGCCTGACCTGCTGCGCTTTTCCAACAACACATTTTCAGCTCTGATCTCCAGCATCTGCAGTCCTCACTTTCTCCTTCTGAGGAGACCAACATGGCAAGAGGCAAAGACCAACTGACCAACCAGAGAGAGAAAGAGAGAGAGAGAGAGGAAGAAAGCGGCTTCACACACCCAGAGAGAGAGACAGCAATTGTGTAAATCTCCAAGAAACCCGGGAATTATTGGAACCTTACGAGCCAAATAGGATTTGAGATTGTGTGTTTAGTATTAAAGGTTATTGTAACTTTGTTTCTAATAAAGTTGGCAATATTTTTCCTTGATACTGGCTTGTGTTCCTATTGATCCTCGAGGGTAGTAATATCTGGAATACTCCCGGTACTACGAGCTAATGAGAGTGGGAATAGGAAGATACAGCAGATGACTGCGTGGCTGAGGAGCTGGTGTATGAGAAAATAATTCACAGTCTTGGATCATTGGAATCTCTTCTGGGGTAGAAGTGACCTGTACAAGAAGGATGGATTGCGCCTGAATTGGAAGGGGACTAATATACGGACAGGCAGATTTGCTAGAGCTGCTCAGAAGGATTTAAATCAGTAATGGAGGGAAGGGGGGGTGAGACTCAGGGAGATAGTGAAGAAAGAGATCAGTCTGAGACTGGTCCAGTGGAGAAAAGAAGTGAGTCAAACAGTCAGGGCAGGCAGGGACAAAGCAGAGAACAAGGTAGGACTGATAAATTAAACTGCATTTATTTCAATGCAAGAGGCCGAACAGGGAAGGCAGATGAACTCAGGGCATGGTTAGGAACATGGGACTGGGATGTCATAACAATTACAGAAATGTGGTTCAGAGATTGACAGGACTGGCAGCTTAATGTTCCAGAATACAAATACTATAGGGAGGATAGAAAGGGAGGCAAGAGAGAAGAGGGAGTGGCATTTTTTATAAGGGAGCGCATTACAGCTGCATTCAGGGAGGATATTCCTGGAAATACATCCAGGGAATTTATTTGAGTGGAACTGAGAAATAAGAAAGCATGGTTAACTTACTGGGATTGTATTATAGACCCCCTAATAGTCAGTGGGTAATTGAGAAACAAATTTGTAAGGGGATTTCAGCTATCTGTAAGAATAATAGGGTGGTTGTAGAAGGGGATTTTAACTTTCCAAACAAAGTCTGGGACTGCCATAGTGTTAAGGGTTTAGATGGAGAGGACTTTGTTAAGAGTGTCCAAGAAAATGTTCTGAGTCAGTATGTGAACGTACCGACTAGAGAAGGTGCAAAGCTTGACCTACTCTTGGGAAATAAGGCAGGGCAGGTGACTGAGGTGTCACTGGGGAGTACTTTGGGGTCAGAGACCAT
>NW_025209203.1:12605-16054 GCF_004010195.1 Chiloscyllium plagiosum | reverse complement strand
CTTCTTCCTTTTGACAAGAGATCCAACTTCTTTCGTAAACCTCCTCTGTCGCAGGAGTACAGGAGTGCAGGAGTGCAGGAGTTAAGGAGCACATGAGTACAGGAGTGCAAGTGTGCAGGAACACAGGAGTGCAAGAGTACAGGAGAGCAGGAATACAGGAGTGCAGGAATGAAGGAGTACAGAAATACAGGAGTGCAGGAGTACAGGGGGGCAGGAATACAGGAATTACGGAGTACAGGAGCACATGAGTACAGGATGCAGGAATACAGGAGTGCAGGAATACAGGAGTGCAGGACTGCAAGAGTACAGGAGTGCAGGGGTACAGGAGTGCAGGGGTACAGGAGTGCAGGAATACTGGAGTGCAGGGGTACAGGAGTGCATGAGCACAGGAGTACAGCAGTGCATGAATAGAGGAGTGCAAGAGAACAGGAGTGCAGGGTTACGGGAGTACAGGAACACAGGAGTGCGGGAGTGCAGGAATACTTGAGTGCAGGCGTGCAGGAGTGCAGGCGTGCAGGAGTGCAGGCGTGCAGGAGTACAGGCGTGCAGGAGTACAGGCGTGCAAGAGTGCAGGTGTGCAAGAGTGCAGGCGTACAGGACAGCAGGAATACAGGAGTGCAGGAGTACAGGGGGACAGGAATGACGAGTACAGGAGTGCAGGAGTACAGGAGTGCAGGAGTACAGGAGTGCAGAAATACAGGAGTGCAGGAATACAGGAGTGCAGGAATACAGGAGTGCAGGGGTACAGGAGTGCAGGAATACAGGAGTACAGGAATACAGGAGTACAGGCGTGCAGGAGTACAGGCGTGCAGGAGTACAGGGGGACAGGAATGACGGAGTACAGGAGTGCAGAAGTACAGGAGTGCAGGAATACAGGAGTGCAGGAGTACAGGAGTGCAGGAGTACAGGAGTGCAGGAGTACAGGAGTGCAGGAGTACAGGAGTGCAGAAATACAGGAGTGCAGGAATACAGGAGTGCAGGAATACAGGAGTGCAGGAATACAGGAGTGCAGGGGTACAGGAGTGCAGGAATACAGGAGTACAGGCGTGCAGGAGTACAGGCGTGCAGGAGTACAGGCGTGCAAGAGTGCAGGCACACAGGAGTGCAAGCGTACAGGACAGCAGGAAGTGCAGGCACACAGGAGTGCAAGCGTACAGGACAGCAGGAATACAGGAGTGCAGGAGTACAGGGGACCAGGAATGACGGAGTACAGGAGTGCAGGAGTACAGGAGTGCAGGAATACAGGAGTGCAAGGAGTGCAAGAGTACAGGAGTGCAAGAGTACAGGAGTGCAAGAGTACAGGAGTGCAAGAGTACAGGAGTGCAAGAGTACAGGAGTGCAAGAGTACAGGAGTGCAAGAGTACAGGAGTGCAAGAGTACAGGAGTGCAAGAGTACAGGAGTGCAAGAGTACAGGAGTGCAAGAGTACAGGAGTGCAAGAGTACAGGAGTGCAAGAGTACAGGAGTGCAAGAGTACAGGAGTGCAAGAGTACAGGAGTGCAAGAGTACAGGAGTGCAAGAGTACAGGAGTGCAAGAGTACAGGAGTGCAAGAGTACAGGAGTGCAAGAGTACAGGAGTGCAAGAGTACAGGAGTGCAAGAGTACAGGAGTGCAAGAGTACAGGAGTGCAAGAGTACAGGAGTGCAAGAGTACAGGAGTGCAAGAGTACAGGAGTGCAAGAGTACAGGAGTGCAAGAGTACAGGAGTGCAAGAGTACAGGAGTGCAAGAGTACAGGAGTGCAAGAGTACAGGAGTGCAAGAGTACAGGAGTGCAAGAGTACAGGAGTGCAAGAGTACAGGAGTGCAAGAGTACAGGAGTGCAAGAGTACAGGAGTGCAAGAGTACAGGAGTGCAAGAGTACAGGAGTGCAAGAGTACAGGAGTGCAAGAGTACAGGAGTGCAAGAGTACAGGAGTGCAAGAGTACAGGAGTGCAAGAGTACAGGAGTGCAAGAGTACAGGAGTGCAGGAGTACAGGAGTGCAAGAGTACAGGAGTGCAAGAGTACAGGAGTGCAAGAGTACAGGAGTGCAAGAGTGCAGGAGTGCAAGAGTACAGGAGTGCAAGAGTACAGGAGTGCAAGAGCGCATGTGTACAAGATTGCAGGAGCGCAGGAGCGCAGGAATAGAGGAGCGCAGGAATAGAGGAGCAGAGGAGCGCAGGAGCAGAGGAGCGCAGGAGCAGAGGAGCGCAGGAGCGCAAAAGTACAGGAGTACAGGAGAGCAGGAATACAGGAGTGCAGGAGTACAGGGGGGCTTAAATACAGGAATGACGGAGTTCCGGAGTACATGAGCACAGGATGCAGGAATACAGGAATGCTGGAATACAGGAGTACAGGAGTGCAGGACTGCAGGTGTACAGGAGTGCCATGGTACAGGAGTGCATGAGCACAGGAGTACAGTAGTGCATGAGTACAGGAGTGCAAGAGTTCAGGAGTGCAAGAGTTCAGGAGTGCAAGAGTACAGGAGTGCAAGAGTACAGGAGTGCAAGAGTTAAGGAGTGCAAGAGTTCAGGAGTGCAAGAGTACAGGAGTGCAAGAGTTCAGGAGTGCAAGAGTTCAGGAGTGCAAGAGTTCAGGAGTGCAAGAGTACAGGAATACAGGAGTACAGGAATACAGGAGTGCAGGAATACAGGAGTGCAGGAATACAGGAGTGCAGGAGAACAGGATTACAGGAGTACAGCAGCGCAATGAGTACAGGTGTACAGGAAGGCATGAGTACAGGAGTGCAAGAGTACAGGAATGCAAGAGTATAGGAATGCTAGTGTACAGGAGTGAAGGAGTACGGGAGTGCAGGAGCGCATTAGTGCAGGAGTGTATTAGTGCAGGAGCACATGAGTACAGGAGAGCAGGAGTACTGGAGTGCAAGATTGAGGAATACAGGATTGCAGGAGTACAGGACTGCAGGAGTGCAAGAGTACAGAAGTACAGGAGTGCAAGAGTGCAAGAGTAAAGGAGTGCAGGAGTGCAAGAGTGCAGGAGTACGTGGGTGCAGGAGTACAGGAGCAGGAATACGGGAGTGCAGGAATACGGGTGTGCAGGGGTACAGGAGTACAGATATACAGGAGTGCAGGACTACAGGAGTGCTGGAGTGCAAGAGTACAGGACAGCAGGAATACAAGAGTGCAGGGGTGCAGAAGTACAGGGGTGCAGAAGTACAGGGGGGCAGGAATACAGGAGTGCATGAGTACAGGAGTGCATGAGTACAGGAGTGCATGAGTACAGGAGTGCAAGAGTGCAGGAGTGCAGGAGTACGGGAGTGCATGAGTGCAGGAGTATTGGAGTGCTACAGGAGTGCAAGAGTACAGGAGTGCAAGAGTACAGGAGTGCAAGAGTACAGGAGTGCAAGAGTACAGGAGTGCAAGAGTACAGGAGTGCAGGAGTGCAGGAGTGCAGGAGTGCAAGAGTACAGGAGTGCAGGAGTGCAGGAGTGCAGGAGTGCAGGAGTGTAAGAG
>NW_025209203.1:5766-9145 GCF_004010195.1 Chiloscyllium plagiosum | reverse complement strand
AGGATCGCAGGAATAGAGGATCGCAGGAATAGAGGATCGCAGGAATAGAGGATCGCAGGAATAGAGGATCGCAGGAATAGAGGATCGCAGGAATAGAGGATCGCAGGAATAGAGGATCGCAGGAATAGAGGATCGCAGGAATAGAGGATCGCAGGAATAGAGGATCGCAGGAATAGAGGATCGCAGGAATAGAGGATCGCAGGAATAGAGGATCGCAGGAATAGAGGATCGCAGGAATAGAGGATCGCAGGAATAGAGGATCGCAGGAATAGAGGATCGCAGGAATAGAGGATCGCAGGAATAGAGGATCGCAGGAATAGAGGATCGCAGGAGCAGAGGAGCGCAGAAGCAGAGGAGCGCAGGAGCTGAGGAGCGCAGGAGCGCAAAAGTACAGGAGAGCAGGAATACAGGAGTGCAGGGGTGCAGGAGTACAGGGGGGCTTAAATACAGGAATGACGGAGTACAGGAATGAAGGAGTACAGGAGTTCAGGGGGGCATGAATAGAGGAATGACGGAGTTCAGGAGTACATGAGCACAGGATGCAGGAATACAGGAATGCTGGAATACAGGAGTACAGGAGTGCAGGACTGCAGGAGTACAGGAGTGCAATGGTACAGGAGTGCATGAGCACAGGAGTACAGTAGTGCATGAATGGAGGAGTGCATGAGTACAGGAATACTGGAGTACAGGAGAGCAGGAATACAGGAATGTGGGAGTACAGGAGAGCAGGAATACAGGAGTGCAGAACTACAGGAGTGCAGGAGTGCATGAATACAGGAGTGCAAGACTTCAGGAGTGCATGAATAGAGGAGTGCAGGAGTACAGGAGAGCAAGAGAACAGGAGTGCGGGAGAGCAGGAGTGCAAGAGTACAGAAGTGCAAGAGTACAGGAGTGCAAGAGTGCAGGAATACTGGAGAGCAGGAATACAGGAGTGAAGGAGAACAGGATTACAGGAGTACAGCAGCGCAATGAGTACAGGAGTGCAAGAGTATAGGAATGCGAGTGTACAGGAGTGAAGGAGTACGGGAGTGCAGGAGCGCATTAGTGCAGGAGCGTATTAGTACAGGAGCACATGAGTACAGGAGAGCAGGAGTACTGGAGTGCAAGATTGAGGAATACAGGATTGCAGGAGTACAGGACTGCAGGAGTGCAAGAGTACAGGAGTGCAAGAGTGCAAGAGTAAAGGAGTGCAGGAGTGCAAGAGTGCAAGAGTGCAAGAGTGCAGGAGTACAGGGGTACAGGGGTACAGGACTGCAAGAGTGCAGGAGTACATGGGTGCAGGAGTACGTGGGTGCAGGAGTACAGGAGCAGGAATACGGATGTGCAGGGGTACAGGAGTACAGATGTACAGGAGTGCAGGACTACAGGAGTGCATGAGTACAGGAGTGCATGAGTACAGGAGTGCAAGAGTACAGGAGTGCAAGAGCACAGGAGTGCAAGAGCACAGGAGTGCAAGAGCACAGGAGTGCAAGAGTACAGGAGTGAAGGAGTACGGGAGTGCAGGAGCGCATTAGTGCAGGAGCGTATTAGTACAGGAGCACATGAGTACAGGAGAGCAGGAGTACTGGAGTGCAAGATTGAGGAATACAGGATTGCAGGAGTACAGGACTGCAGGAGTGCAAGAGTACAGGAGTACAGGGGTACAGGAGTGCAAGAGTGTCAGAGTAAAGGAGCGCAAGAGTGCAGGAGTACAGGGGTACAGGACTGCAAGAGTGTCAGAGTAAAGGAGCGCAAGAGTGCAGGAGTACAGGGGTACAGGACTGCAAGAGTGCAGGGGTACGTGGGTGCAGGAGTACGTGGGTGCAGGAGTACAGGAGTGCAGGAATACGGGAGTGCAGGAATACGGGTGTGCAGGGGTACAGGAGTACAGAGGAATACAGGAGTGCAGGAGTACAGGAATACTGGAGTACAGGAGTACAGGAGAGCAAGAATACAGTAGTGCAGGAGTACAGGAGTGAAGGAGTGCATGAGTACAGGAATGCAAGAGTACAGGAGTGAAGGAGTACAGGAGTGAAGGAGTATAGGAGTGCAGGAGTGCTTTAGTGCAGGAGCCCATTAGTGCAGGAGCGCATTAGTGCAGGAGCGCATTAGTGCAGGAGCGCATGAGAGCAGGAGTACAGGAGTGCAAGATTGCAGGAATACAGGATTGCAGGAGTACAGGACTGCAAGAGTGCAGGAGTGCAGGAGAACGGGAGTGCAGGGGTACAGGACTGCAAGAGTGCAGGAGTACGGGAGTGCAGGGGAATGGGAGTGCAGGAGTACGGGAGTGTCAGGAGTACGGGAGTGTCGGGGTACAGGAGTACAGATGTACAGGAGTACAGATGTACAGGAGTGCAGGGGTACAGGAGTGCAGGGGTACAGGAGTGCAGGAATACAGGAGTGCAGGAATACAGGAGTGCAGCAGTGCGTGAGTGCAGGAGTGGGTGAGTACAGGAGTGAAGGAGTACAGGAGTGCAAGAGCACAGAAGTGCAGGAATACAGGAGTGCAGGAGTACAGGAATACAGGAGTACAGGAATACAGGGGTGCAGGACTGTATGTGTACAGGAATGAAGGAGTACAGGAGTGCAGGAGTGCAGGAGTGCAGGAGTGCAAGAATACACGAGTGCAGGAGTGCACGAGTACAGGGGTACAAGAGTACAGAAGTGCGGGAGTACAAGAGTGCAGGGGTACAGGGGTACAGGACTGCAAGAGTGCAGGAGTACATGGGTGCAGGAGTACATGGGTGCAGGAGTACAGGAGTGCAGGAATACGGGTGTGCAGAGGTACAGGAGTACAGATGTACAGGAGTGCAGGACTACAGGAGTGCTGGAGTGCAAGAGTACAGGACAGCAGGAATACAGGAGTGCATGAGTACAGGAGTGCAAGAGTACAGGAGTGAAGGAGTACGGGAGTGCAGGAGCGCATTAGTGCAGGAGCGTATTAGTACAGGAGCACATGAGTACAGTAGAGCAGGAGTACTGGAGTGCAAGATTGAGGAATACAGGATTGCAGGAGTACAGGACTGCAGGAGTGCAAGAGTACAGGGGTACAGGGGTACAGGAGTGCAAGAGTGTCAGAGTAAAGGAGCGCAAGAGTGCAGGAGTACAGGGGTACAGGACTGCAAGAGTGCAGGAGTACGTGGGTGCAGGAGTACAGGAATGCAGGAATACGGGAGGGCAGGAATACGGGTGTGCAGGGGTACAGGAGTACAGATGTACAGGAGTGCAGGAGTACAGGAGTGAAGGAGTACAGGATTGCATGAGTACAGGACAGCAGGAATACAAGAGTGCAGGTGTGCAGAAGTACAGGGGTGCAGAAGTACAGGGGGGCAGGAGTACAGGAGTGCATGAGTACAGGAGTGCATGAGTACAGGAGTGCAGGAGTACAGGAGTACAGGAG
>NW_025209203.1:0-1967 GCF_004010195.1 Chiloscyllium plagiosum | reverse complement strand
GTGTCTGTGGCTGGGGATGTGTGAATCCATGGAGTGTTGTGTGTGGGCGAGTGGTGAGTGTGATTGGGGGTGAAGGTGTGTCTGTGTGTGCACTGCAGGGTGTGTTTGTATGTGTTAGAATGCAGGAAATGTGTGTGGGGTGGTGAGTATGATGGACAGGGGTGAACACCCTGCAGGGTTAGTGTGTGTGGGGAGGGAGGGAGATGATTTGAAGATGTGGGAGTGAATCGTGAATGTGTGAGAGTGCGGAGGGATTGTGGGTGGTGTGTGTTTGGAGGGATTGTGTTTGTGTGAGCTTTGGGTGTGAGGTTTAGTGTGTGTGGAGGGGTGCGGTAATGATGGTGTTGGTGTGTGGGAGGGACATGTGCACTGAGCACATGAATGTGGGTCGGTATCATATTGTGATGTGCAGTTTGAGGCGGGTAATGTGGATCTTGAGAGTCACGCCAAATCCTGCAACACAGAAAATAAATTATTCAACTTAAGTTTTTTGCATCTCCAAACATTTCTAAACCTACTGCTTTTATGTTATTCCAGCCTTATTCAAGGGTTTTCCTCTCAGTTTACACCCAATGGGATATAGCTCCAGCTGCCTCAGTGAGAACAAGCTCCTGTTTGTGGGAGTCCCACTGTCATTCATTATTTTCCAATATCATGGGGGGAGTGAAATGTGTTTTCACAAAATTGGAAGTGGAAATGCAATACCAATTAAACTTCCTGAAATCCAATGTCATTGAAAGGAATTCAGCTGGCACTGGGTAGACTGAGGTAGGGGCCATTGGGAAAGAGCTTTATTGAAACAGTGGGGACAGGTCAGAGAATGTTCACTCGGTTGGTTCCTGGGATGAAGCAGTTCCCTTGTGATGGAAGGTTTCAGGCTGGGGCTGTACTCATTGGAGTTTAGAGGAACGAGAGGTTCTTATTGAAATGTATAAGATGGTGAAGGTGTTGACAGAGTAGACATTGAGAGGCTGTTTCCCATCGTGGGGGAACCTGGAACCAGGGACAGAGTTTCAAAGTAAGGGCCCTGCCAATTAACATGGAGATGGGGAGGGATTTTGTGTCTCGGGATCATTAATCTTTGGAATTCTTTTGAGTTTCTTTCCTTCCTGAGTGTTAAAAAATGGGTTGAACTTGCTTTCACACTCCCAAACTCCCTTCCACTCTGGAAACAGAAATAATAAATAGACTGAAGAATTTAGTGTCATAGAGTTGCACAGCACGGAAACAAACATCTGCTGATCAGATATCCTCAATTAATCTGATTCCATTTGCCAGCACTTGGCCCATATCCCTCTGGACCCTTCCTATCCATATACCCATTTAAATGCCTTTTAAATGTTGTAATTGTACCACCCTCCACCACTTCCTCTGGCAGCGCATCCCATGCACAGATGGCAGTGTATGTGAAAAGGTTGGCCACGTAAATCCCTTTTAAATCTCTCCCCCTCACCTTAAACTTATGTCCTCTAGTCCAGGACTCCCCCCTACCTGGGAGAAAACTTTGTTTGTTGGCACTATCCATGCCCCTCATGATTTTATAAATCTCAAATAGGTCACCCCTCATCCTCAGATGCTCCAGGGAAAATAGCCCCAGCTTATTCAGCCTCTCCTTATCTTTCAAACCCTGCAATCCTGGCAACATCCTTGTAAATCTTTTCTGAACCTTTCAAGCTGAACAATGCCTTTCCTATAGCAGGGAGTCCAGACTTGAACGCAGTATTCCAAACATGACCTAATCAACGTCCTGTACAGCCAAAACATGACCCCCCCCCAGCCCACTAGCCCATTTGATCAAGATCCCAATGTACACTGAGGTAACCACCTTCACTGTCCACTACACTTTCAATTGTAGTGTCATGTGTAACCTTACTAACCATCCCTCCTACACTCACACCCAGTTTGTCTGGGAGCCCACCACATGCCTGAGCCCCCTCGAGTGTACGTGAGGTCCCGGGGCCAAGTGC
>NW_025209202.1:6395-16052 GCF_004010195.1 Chiloscyllium plagiosum | reverse complement strand
TCTACCACTGCTGATGGTCTGGAATCACATGTAGGCCAGACCAGTGAAGATAGCAAATTTCCTTCCCTGAAGGACACTTGTGAGCCAGATGCTCTTAGTTTTTACAACCATCAATATTTCATTAGATTGCTAATTCCAAATATTTTATTGAATTCAAATTCCAGCGTCTGATATGACGGGATTGATGTCCGGGTTTGGGTCATTACCTGGGAAAGGTATATCATTGGGAAATATTTGTGGAAATCTCAGAATTTATAGTGTAGAGAAACTACCGCTGGACCATCACCTCCCCAGCACCTCCACCATAAATAGCGGTGTTGCTGTTATCGTGACTGAGGTACAGAAGATTGTGCTGTTACATTGTCAACTATTTCCATGGAGAGCAGAACTATTCATATTTCAGGGACTGCACTGAAATGTAACAGTTTATCAGCCAGGAATAGAAACAGAGGAGAGGCAGGCATTTTATACATTAGTGGGTGTTCCATATATGTAAGTATTGACTTGCCCCTGACATTAGAAAGTCAGTGTAGGTTCTCTGGATGGTTTTCTTGGATTTGTGCTGTCAGCTGCTGCATACATTCAGGGAGACCAGAGAACCTGGTGTTCCTACTGTGTGCAAGGTATGGGGATAGATTTTACAGTGTATCTGGGTCTGCAGAGACTGCATAGGGAGGAGCAGGGCACTGCACTATCCTTACTGAGCTTTCCACAAATATTTCCCAATGGTATACCTTTCTCAGGTGTAAAGAGTGAAACCAGTTTATTTCAACAATGAGGAGATCACAGAGCTGTGCAGTCTCACACCAGGGAGAGGACCGCACTCAAAATGTCCATCAAGCATTTTGATTCTGGAACTTGCCAGACAGGAATGCGGGACATATCCATTATGCCAGAGTCTCACGTATTCACGAGGTGACAGAGGCCATCTCTGTCCGGTCAGATGAACATCTTGGTTCTGTCCAAACAGAAGACATTTCAGAAAATCTTTTTGGAAGTATTAGAGAACGCGGTGACTGCGAAAGCGAGAAACTTCAGGAAATTTAGAATTAGTAAAGTTTAAGTACTTGAAAAAACTTATTGAGTTGAAGGTTGGTAAACTGCTGGACCAGATGAGTGATGACTTTAGAGGGCTACAGAGATAGGCTGAGAATTGAGCTTGCTGGATGGCTCTTTTCGGAGCTGGTTCAGACACGGTGTAGCAATGGCTTCCTTTTTTCCTGCGTTTTCTTTAATTATATGAGGGAGGTCAAAGTTCTATAGATTCTGTAAAGGATCCTGCATACTAGAAAGCAGTTATTACGACCACACATATTTACACAGGACGGAGGGTGAAAGCAGAAAACTGACTGGAGGATATGTTTACGTCACTAGTGAGGAAACTATGAGCATTTTTTGTAATTAATCATAAATAGATCATTGGAGAACAATGATATGATTGAGCAGCGCCAACCTCGATTCAGGACAGGAAAACTATCTTTGAAAAACGTACTGGAGTTTATGGAGGATGTTGGTTGTGACATTGACGAGTGAGAACTAGTGGGAACGGTGTCTTTAAATTTTCAGAAGAAGGTTGACACGGTTGCACACAAGTGACTGAAAAAAGGTTACAGTCTTTGGGTCAGGGGGATATCCTACATGGATTGAGAATTAGATGATGGAGAGAACACAGAGACTAGGGTCCTCCTTTGGACAGAAGGTTATGACTGATTGGTTATCACATGCATCAGTGCTTGGAATACCGCTATTTGTAACACAAAGAAGTGATTTGAATGTGAACAACACATACAATCCTTTTCATGTAATTATTAGAAGGTGAGAGGTTGGGAAGTGCTTTTAGTAATAAAGGACCAGGATGTCCTTGGTCATAAGTCACGAACAGAATTCATGCAGGGCATCCATTAATCAGAACAAAAAAATAAATGGCAGCCTTCACTACAAAATGAATCATGTGTAGGAGCTGTGGAGTGTTGTTGAGGCTGTATTTGAGCTATTGTGGACAGACTTTCTCTCCTTTATAAATCAATGATCTCCTTGTCACAGAGGCAGTGCAAAGCTATTTTATCACAATAATCTCTGGGATGATGGTAGCATGCAGAGAGCGTGAAGGAAATGAATGTTTAATTTGTAGCACGGTGAGAGAATAAGAATTGATTACATTGAAACTTGAAGATCATGGACGAACACGCATTATTTCCATTTAAAGGCATTGCTGGCATGAGAAATTGCATTTTCCCCATGATACGTGCTTCTTGGAAATTTATGTAGCTCTGTGGAGCACCCATGTTGGTTGAGAGACTGCTTCAGGCTCTTACTGAACTCTTACCACCTCAATGTGCAAATGGCGTTTGCCCCTGCACTGAGCGTCACATTGTTCACAACTCTGTCAGCAGCGACAATGCCTTACTTCTGAAAGAGTTAGCCATTCCTAATAGCTTCTGCCCTCCATAGAGAACGCCATTCTACTTTCTCAGAGATGAAAGATGCTTCCTTGAGACTTCACATGAAACATTTGTCTTCTCTCGTCACTGTCAGCAAACCAAGTTGATGTATCAATTGTGTACCATTAGCAATTGAGCCAGGAGGAACAACATGGATACAGGAGCTGAGGGAGGACACATTATCCTGAACATTGTGTGATCTCCATTGACCTTCCCCACTTCTGAGCTTATGATGGGGGGAAAGACATCGAGAAGAAACTGAGGAAGCTTGTGCTGTGGATCTCCCGCAGAGATGTCCCGGGACTGAGGTGGTGGATGTCCAAGAACCATAGCCATCTTCTTTGTGCTGAATCACTCCAACTGGTGTTCCTCCTAATATCCATTAAGTTCCATTTTCTTCAGGTTCCTCGATACCATCATCAGCCAAATACAGCCTTGTTATCAGGGCCAGTCATTCTTTCCTGGTGTTCATATATTTTGTTGATGTCAAAAGGTCACGCTGTATGCGTGCGATGTGTTTCCTTCTCACAGAGGGGAGTGACCGTCGGCATGTCTCTATTCCAGAGAGGTAAGGGAGATAGATTACTGAGATACTTGAATGACAGGGATGGATGGATGTTTGACACGTCAGGCACTGCGTGAGTTGGGGCCGAGAGCAGATCAGCCATGACACTATTAAAGGGAACGGCATGCGGTAGGAGCTGAATGACCTATCCTACTTCTTTTGTTCTTGCATTCTGTTATTGGAAGTTTCATCGTTGTTATTTTTCTGGAAGTCCTGTGAAGGATTGTTGTAGTCAAAGAGACCAAAGGTTTTTGTGATCACTATCTGGGTACAGTATGGGGGTATTATTCACTTTGAATCTAGGTCTACAACATGACCAATAAATGGAACCAGGGGAACTTCTGTAAAGAGAGAGGAGGGGACTGTTTCACAGTAACACTCACTCTTTTCGCAAGAACGTTTTCCATTCAACACCAAATCATGTTTGACTGTATTTAGGGGCTGAATGGTCACCTCAGTTTCTGTGCACCAGGTAGTAGGAGCAAGTGGTCTCCAACTGCTCTTGAGTAGCAGATTGAGGGGCTGAATGGAATGGGGCAAAGTAGAACTGAGAAACAGATGTGGGTCCCTGCCCCACCAGGAACTAAGTTTGTGACTGATCAGATTGCGGTTCCAGTCCCATGTTCCCAACTGCAGATCATTATCTTTGAGTCACTTTCCCGTCAAGTATTTAACTAACACATCTTTGAGTAAATGCAAACACAGACGTACCACAAACCTGTGGGGCAGAGCATTCCCACTCAAATAGCCTTTTGAGAATTCCTCCTTATCCCTGTTCCTCCCAAGGTTAGAGATTCATTGTTTCCGTTTCTAGTCCCAATCCTCCAGAGGTCACGACAAATTATCAGTGTAAGTAAGTGTGTGATGTTGTAAATGATATCCGTCTCAGACTGGGTCAAGTTCAGCGTCAGGAACAAGTCAGATAGGTTTCCTTAATTTTTAAAAATATCTAATCTAAAACCAAAGCAACGTTACTCGAATTACGATGGATACATGAATGATATACAATTGACAATATGTACATCAACATTTATTTTGTCTAAACCTGAGACAGAAAAACATGCTCACAAAGACACACACACACACACACACACAAACACACACACACACACAGACACACAGACACACACACACACACACCTGAAGCCAGAACATAAAAAAATGAAACTCTGCAAAATATTCGTTCGGAAGAGCTTTGTCCAAATAACAGTTAATTTCATGACAAAAGCAAAATTAAAAATGTTTCAATTGTGATTCTGCCTCTGAAGTTATTCTGCCTCACAGAAGCTGCTAGCGCTGGGATTTCTCCTGGAACAGTTAGATTTGGCTGAATTCCCTTTGCTGCAGTCAGTGGAGAGATCCCAATGAATCCTCAGCAGTAACCCTGAAAAAGTGCAAAAGATGGCTGATTGGTTTTTCAGCTCTCATATGTTGCTGTAGGGAAGTATAAGTAGAGATGGAGCAATGGCTATTTGTTTCTACGACAGGTTACATTTTCTCCCTCTCTGATCTGAAACATGTAATAATGTGACCCAATCATCAACCTGGTCTATATCAGGTCTGGTTGAACATTTGTTAAAACTTTATTGCTGGAACAGCACAGCAGGTCAGGCAGCATCCAGGGAACAGGAGATTCGACGTTTCGGGCACAGGCCCTTCTTCAGGGCCTGTGCCCGAAACGTCGAATCTCCTGTTCCCTGGATGCTGCCTGACCTGCTGTGCTGTTCCAGCAATAAAGTTTCAACTTTGATCTCCAGCATCTGCAGACCTCACTTTCTCCTGGTTGAACATTTCCCTGATTGCATGACTCCATCCCTGTTACCTGCTCCATTTTGAAATGATTTGTAATTTATAATTTGAAGGCATGTGTATATGTGTCTGCATAATTTTTGAACAATAAATTTATGTCTTCATAGTACCTGTATTAAAATGAGTATGTTGTTTTCTAAAACTGAATCCATTTTATTCTCTTATCCATTAGCTGCCCCCCAATAAACTCTCTTCATGGTCTTATTTGGTTCAATATGAACATCTCTCATTCTCAGGCGTGCAGTGCTTTGACCTTGTAGAGGCCATGAGGGTCATGGAGGCAGGGAACAGCCAAGGTTATTTTCCAAGGCCGGAGGAGTCCAAACCAGAGGGTACAGATTTAAGGTGGGATGGGCAAAATTGTAAAGATATCTGAAGGGTAACATTTTTATGCAGAGGGTAGTGTGTGTGTAGAATGAGCTGGCAGCGAAAGTGGTGGAGGCTGGTACAATAACAACATTTAAGAGACAATGAATGGTGTATGAATAAGAAGGGTTCATAGCACTATGGGTCCAATGTTGGCAAATGGTACTACATCAGATTGGAATATCTCGTCGGTTAGATGAGCTGAAGGGTCTGTTTCCGTGCTGTATAAAACTATAATTCCATTTGGCCTTCATGCTAGCAAAGAGTAAAGTGAAACATCTGTAAAAAGCTTCTAAAACAGTTGCATATTTTTCTTTCAGTTTAGAGTTTCATGACCACGCACAATATATCTGATGTAGTCTCAGCATTGTCTTGTCCACATGCAGTAAAACAACCCAATGATTATACCCAATAGCTTTTGCATGAAACAGCATCATTTGCTACACTTTCCTAATCACTTGCTGAATCTGCTGACTTATGTGGCTTTATGTGGCTCATGTACCAGGACGTCCAAATCCCTCTGTACCAATGAGTTCATAGATGTTTCTCCGTTTAAGTAGGTAACTGTTATTTTATCTTTTCAACACAACACTAACTTCTCTTAACCCTCATTATACTGTTTTCTGCCAAAGATTTGCTCACTAACGTCCCCTGTCTGTATACCATTGCAGAGTCTCCATGTCCAGTTAAATGACTATCTTGGTGAATGAGCTAATTGAGCTCCAAGCCAATCTGTCCTCTCATCCATGTCATTGGTATAGATTGTAAATAGTTGATAATCTCACTCTGATCCCTGAGACACTCCACCAAGTTCCAACATTACAACCTGGAAATAATCATCTATCCCGAATGTTTATTCCCAGATAGTTAACCAGGTTTCACTTGTTGCTGGGCAGAAGGCTGGAAAGTTTGGATGGCCTCCTCTTACATTGTGTAATGTACTTAGCGGGCTGAATGACTTAAATCTATTCCTGCATAAATCCTTAGAGGGCAGAATGGTCTCCTCCTGTCACATTATAATTATGCTGACTGGCTGAATGAGATCTTTCTTTACTCCTGTAAGATTACGGAGTGCTTGAGAGAACAACAGATGGGTTAGAAGCAACAGCTGGTCATTCAGCCCCTCACACCTACTGCAACATTAAGAATGTGCATTGATGATGTGATGGTAAGTAAACATCCCTTTCCTGTCTGTTCCTAATAAACATGGATTATCTTGTTCATCAAAGATCTATGGAACTCAGCCTTGAGTGTTTTCAGTAACCCAGTCTTCACTGGTCCTTGGGCACGAGAACACCACAGATCACACAACCCGAAAGAGAAACAAACATCCCTGTCTCAGTCAGAAATGGGAATGCCCATATTCTAAAAATGTGTTCCCCTCAAACCAATCACCACTTTTTTGATATATAATAAGTCGACAATTACAAACAGATTATCAACCACTCAGCCCCTCAAACCTGTCCACATTCCCATTAACTCTCCTAAATCAAATACTTAGCCAATTCAGCCTTCACTGGCTTGTGGAAATACAATCCCAGGCACCAGAAGATCAAATGAGCAATGAACCCTGCAGCAGAATTAGACCATTCAGCCCATCTTGTATGCCATGGCATTTGATCGCGGCTAAAATATTTCTGAATCCCATTCTCCTGCCTTCTTCGACTGACCATTGATAACTTATTAATAAAAAAAAGTCTATATCACTGTATTAAGGGCAGTGTGTGCCTGTATGTGGGGTTATGTTCGTGTGTTTGTGTGTAAATGTCCATATCTACGTGCGTATCTCTGTGGGCATGTGTTATGTGTGCTAGTGTCAGTATCTCAGTTTGTGTGTACGTCTGTCTGCATCACTGTGCAATGCTGTTATTGAAGTAAATAGATTGAAATTGGAATCAAGGTCTCCCTCCTCCACTCTGTCTGTCCCTGTTGTTCATAGAGTTCACAGAATAGCTACAGTGTGGAAACAGGCCCTTTGGCCCAGCGCATCCACACTGACCCTTCGAAGATTAACCCACCCAGACCCATTTCCCTACGATCCTATGTTTACCCCTGATTAAAGCCCCTAACCGACACATCCCTGGGCACTATGGACAATTTAGCATGGTCAATTAACCGAATATCCACATTGTTGGACTGTGGGTGGAAACCAGAGCACCCGGTGGAAACCCAGGCAAACACGGCGAGAATGTGAAACTCCACACAGACAGTCGCCCGAGGGTGGAATGGTCTCCTCCTGTCACATTATAATTATGCTGACTGGCTGAATGAGATCTTTCTTTACTCCTGTAAGATTACGGAGCGCTTGAGAGAACAACAGATTGCCTGGCCCCGCGAGGCACCAGTGCAAACCACTGAGTATAATGATTAGATTCTTACAATACCTCCCTCTGCTGGCCTCCCAGCACCACTGCATCAGTGGCACAGTTTTTAACTCTCCGAGAAGATAATAAATACTTTGCTGTGAATCTCTCAAATTGCACGGCCATTTGATTTTTCAAATAATATCTTTGGAAGCACAGAAAGTTTTGTCTGATACTAAGCAATGTTGTTCCTGCGTCATTACCAACACCACTGGTCCGTTTTCGGGACTTTTCACTACTTTCTCACGTAATTTTTAGGCATTGAAAGTCACAGAATGAGAAATAAATTTACCTCATCTCCTGACAAAAGAGTTCACTCAGGGGTGAGCATTTCCATTCTGACAGGCCCAAGTATATTTGCAACCTTCGAGCTACCAGCATTGTGTGTCTGTGTTGGGGTGGGGGTGGGGTTGGGGATTTTGGGGGGAGGTGTATGTGTTGATGGTGCTGTCAATTTGTATGGTGATGTGAGCTGCTGCCCTATCTCCCTCCCAGACTGAATCTTCGAAGGTTATCACCCTCTGCCGCTGTCACTGCAGCAGGGTGGGGAGGCCAGTTGAGGGAGAACTTGTGTCATTTTAAACACCGCAGACACTGTCAGACCTGCACCCATGTATAGAGGCTCATAGAGTCAAATGCAGACACACAGGTAAATTAGGTGCGGGTGGTTGCGGAGATGGATATCGGGCACTCCACCACCCGGCTTCGCTCTTTCAATCCTATTCCGAGGTGTTTCTCCTGGAATAGGATGTGGTGTAGGTGGGGAGAGGGGGTGGGAGATGGTGACGTATCCAGAGGGAGTCAGTCAACAGTGTTGTATGCATGCGGCTCTAATAGTGAAGGCGCTATAGTAGAGGGGAAAGAGAGTGAGAGAGAGAGCGAGGGGAAGGTGTTGCATGCTGGGTGGTGAGCCCAGACCATGATCGCTGGGTCTGGAGGTGTGGCCTCCTCTGGGAAGAGAATGGTCCCCCTGTACTAGACCATCCACCAGGACGTCCTTGTCCCTGTCGACAAACCGTGGTGCAATTACCCCTTATCTGCCTTGCTCAGGGTAAACTGTGCAGGGCAGCTCTAACCTGAGAAAGCTCAACCATGTGTCTATTGGCCTTTTAACGATGGCACCAGTGCCAAATATCATGGAATATCAAGGGGCATGCGGGTGATGGTGAGTACCTTCAATCTTGATGGGTGGGAGAATCGGGCTGGTATTGAAGGAGAGGGACACCGTGGGGTGGGGTGGGGAGCGAATGAGGTGAGTCCGATAAGATAGCACCAGGAAACTAAAACAGCCTCGTGCAGAGAACCCCTCTGTCACACTCAATGAAAATGGCACTGAGACAAATTATTTTTACATTCAAACCAATGAGTCGAAGACTCTGCTGACCCCAATCCCAGTTACAACGCTGCAGCTGCTTGACCAATGCACTCCATCACAGAGAAGGAGCTAATCGTCACCTTACACTTGGGAAATAAGGCAGTTGGGAGGGGATGGTTTTGGTATCAGTGGGAGAGCACTTTATGGCAAGTCATCATAATTCTATCAGTTTTAAAATCGAGATGCAAAGGGATGAAGCAGTTCAAGTTCTAAATTGTTGAAAACCAAATTTGATGATATTAACTAAGAATGTTCAAAGTCGATTGGGACAGATATTCGCAGAGAAGGGGGGTCAGTTGAGAAGTGAGAAGCTTTCAAAAATGAGATGTCAGGAGTACAGAGACATTATGTCCCTGTTAGGGTGAAGGGTAAGGCTGGTACGTGTAAGGAATGCTGGAGGGTTGGAGAAGTTGAGGTTCTGGTCACAGATAAAAGGGAAGCATATGTCAGGGAAAGACAGCAGGAATTGAGGGTTTCGTCTTAATTTATTCACACGATGAGGGCGACCCTGGCTAGGCAAGCATCTATAACCCATCCCTAATTTCCCAGAGGGCAGTTAGCAGTCAGCCACATTGCTCTGCGTCTGGAGTCACTTGTAGGCCAGATCAGGGAAGAATGGCAGTTTGTTTCCTTAAAGGGTGTCAGTGAACGAGATGGATTTTTCCGACAATCGGAATGGTCATCATTAGCCTATTAATTCCTGATTTAAAGTGAATCACTAGAAGATTCTGAAGGCAA
>NW_025209202.1:4851-6388 GCF_004010195.1 Chiloscyllium plagiosum | reverse complement strand
TCCAAAGGAATTCTACAAATGCGTCAAGGACAAAAGAGTAACTGTGGAGAGAATAGGACATCCTTAAAGATGAGCAAGACTGCCCATGTGCAGAACCACAGTGAAACATGTGATAACTTTGGCAAATAGAGTTAAGGAGAATCCAAAGGAATTCTACAAATGCGTCAAGGACAAAAGAGTAACTGTGGAGAGAATAGGACATCCTTAAAGATGAGCAAGACTGCCCATGTGCAGAACCACAGTGAATGGGGGTGATACTGAACGAATATTTTGTATCAGTATTTACTGTGCAGGAGAATATAGAAGTTAGAGAACTTGGGAAAATAGTAGTGACATCTAGGAAAGTGTTTGCATTATAGAGGAGCTGCTGGAGGTCTTAAAACATACAAAGGGAGGAAAATGTCCTGGATTTTATTGGATGTAAGCTAAAACTCTGTGGGAAGCTATGGAAGTGATTGCCAGGCCCCTTGCTATCATCAATAGCCACAGGTAAAGTGCTGGAAGACTGGAGGTTGGCTAACGTGGTGCCACTATTTAAAGAATTTAGAAGGGTAATAAGGAAAAGCTAGTGACCCTGACGTCAGTGGTGGGTAAATTGTTGGAAGGGATTATGAGTTATCAGATTTTCATGCATTTTGAAAGATACCGACTGATTAGGGATCGCCAACATAACTTTGTGCGAGCAATATTGCGTCTCAATGACTTGACTGAGATTTTTTTTGAAGAAGCGATTAAAAAGATTAATTAAGATAGAGTGGTGTACATTGTCGATGTGGACTTCAGTAAGGCGTTGAATAACATTGTGCATGGTCATCTGTTTAACAAGGTTGGTCCATATCAAAGTCATTTGGATGCAAAACTGGCTCAAAGGAAGGAGGCAGAGGGTGGTGGTAAGGAGTAGCAATATCCTGGAAAAGGTTTACAATGCTCCCCATATTGTGCAGATAGTCCGGTTTATGGAGTAATCCTCTAGCACGGCCTGTACAGCTCTCCATTTTCGACGTTACCTTACCCCAATTTATGGTGCCTGGGCTGGTTTTGTGAAGCAGATTCAGAATTTGAGGCAATGGACCATTCCAGCAGATCTGGCAATGTCTTTGTTCTTTGTTTGCATTCTTGTGAATTGGCCCACTGTTGTCTCATTTATCCAGTTATTCCAATCCCCCCATCTCTTTATCCATATTTTCAGCAAGTTATCAGTTAATAAGTTATTTGTTTTTTTTTCTGTATCTTTCCGTGGCCTTAGTTTTTGACTTCCCTCCTGTATCGATTGCTGGCATTGTGAAGCTCAGAAACAGTGAAATGGTATGTGTCAGGCTGTTGTTCACTTCCTGTTGTGTCCCATGTGGTTCTCTATGGACAGGGGTGTTCCAGCAGCTTTGACTCACGTGTTTGAAACTTGGTATGCGCCTGCTCACGGAACGCCTCTGTTTGTCTCTCTCAGTTGATCGTGCCGTCATTAACACGAGGAAAATCCTGGAATATAATTGTAAAGGAACAGACATCTAACTTGGAGCTGAGGGGCTTCTGACTGACT
>NW_025209202.1:0-1196 GCF_004010195.1 Chiloscyllium plagiosum | reverse complement strand
GTACATATTTCAAGAAGACTGGACTGGGAAGCTCTTGAGCAGATTGATATAAGATGCGAGCAGGAAATGATGGATTTGGCTGGTATAAAATTGGACAAGTCCCCAGGTCTGGAAGAGTTGTATCACAGCTGCAGTGGGAGACAAGGGAGGAAATGCCCTGACTCAAATGTTTAAGTAGAATCTCGTAACAGAGGAGTTGCCAGAGTAATAGAGAGCATCCTTTACAGGAGGTGTTGGTGCAGGTAGACCAGGGAACAATAGATCAGTGAGTATCAGATCAGTGTCAGGGAAACTATTGGGGAAACAGGGAAGGAGACAATTGATCTTCATTGAGAGAGGCAATGTTTGATCAGGGATCGACAGCATGAAGTTATGAGAGGGTGATCATGCCGAACGAATTTTATTGAATTTTTTCGAGGAGGTCGTTTATATGCTTTCTTCTTGACCAACACCTTTGACAAAGCCTCACATGCAAAACTGATAAAGAAAGTACAATAACTAGGTAGATGAAAATCAAATTGTCTTAGAGTCAGGAGAAAGAGGTTGGTGGGAGAAGGTTGTTTGTGTGACTGGAGACCAGTGTCCCCTGGCGTACCCCAGGGATCAGTGCTGTATCCCTTATTATTTGTGTATTTCATAAATGATGTAGATGTGAATGTGGAGGGAGTGGGGTGTGTGTGATAAATCAGTCTATCTTTCACACAAAGATTGGCTTGGTAGTTGGCAGTGAGGTGGAAGGCCTTATGTTACAGGAAGATACAGATGGAATAGTCAGATGGGCAGATCAATGGCAGATGGAATGTAACCCTGATAAATATGAAGTGATGCAATTTGGGAGAAGGAATCAGACAAGGGAGTACTCAATGAATGGCAGCACACTAGGAAGCTCAGTGGGTGCTTATCCACACATCCCTGAATGTGACTGGCCAGGGTAATAGTTGAGTTAAGAAGGCATTGGGAATCGTAAATATCCTTTACCCATCGGAACACAGATCATTGGAGCTATACAGGACTTTAGTTCGGCCAAGGTAGAATACTGTATGGAGTTCTTGGAGCCACATTACAGGGAGGATGTGGTTCCACTGGAGGGGTGCAGAGGAGATTCCCCAGGATGTTCCCTGGGTTGGAGCATGTCACCTGTGGAGAGAAGCTGGAAAAGCTTGATTTGTTTACTTTGGAGCAGAGAAGACTGAGTG
>NW_025209201.1:9503-16051 GCF_004010195.1 Chiloscyllium plagiosum | reverse complement strand
CATCCCATCCCCGGCCAATACTGAGCTGAAAAAAAACTGTCATAGTCTACAGAGCTTCCCATGCTGGGCAGATAGACCACCTTACTGAGCAATACACTGGCACGGTCTGCACAGCTCCCCATGCTGGGCAGCTAGTACATTTTCTAAGCAATACATTGGCATAGTCTGCAGAGCTCCCCAGTTAGTCACACTGCCCTGTCTTTTTCCCCATATTTCACCAATATGGCCTATTTCTATCTTAATTATCTGTTTCTATCTTTAATGTGAATGTTTCTGTCCTTACGTATCTTTTCCTGGCTTTGAGTTTTGGCTCCCTAATGTAACGAGTGCTGACATTGTGAAACTCAGAAACAATAAAATGGTGTGTGGGGGATGTTGTTCACTTCCCCGTGTGTCGCATGTTCCACGTTATATATGCAATCCTGCAGTGCTCTTGCAATACTCCCACACACATGGAAGAAAGAAAAACAGCTGACAGTTTAATGATCAATGTTTGACAGGAGGGATTCAGCAGTTTTGACTCACGTCTTTGAAACTTAGTCTGTGCCTGTCCACTGAACACCTATGTTTGTCCCTCTCAGCTGCTCGTGTGGTCAGTAGCACAAGGAAGCCCCTCGAGTATTATTGTAAAGGGGCAGGCATCGAACTTGCGTCAGAGACTGAGAGGTGACCTTATAGAGGTTTGCAAAATATGAACGGCATGGATGGAGTAAATAGACAAAGTATTTTCCCTGGGGTCGGGATGTCCAGAAAAAGAGGGCATAGGTTTAGCGTGAAAGGGTAAGGAGACCTAAGGGGCAACTATTTCACACAGTACAGTACGTGTGTGGAATGATCTGCTGGAGGAAGTGATGGAGGCTGGTACAATTGCAACAGTTAAGAGGCATTTGAATCGGTATGTGAATAGGAAGGGTCAGGAGGGATATGGGCCGGGTGCGAGCAGGTTGGACTAGATTGGGTTGGGATATTGGGTCGGCAAGGACGGGTTGGACCAAAACGTCTGTTTCCATGCTGTACATCTGTGTGACTCTATCACTCTATGAAAATCTTCTTACTAACTCCTGTTATTCAAAATTTAGTGGAGGTGTTGTGGGTGGTTTGCTGGAGGATGTGCTGTGAGCTGCCCCAGACATTCAGGGAAACCTGAGGATTTTGAGACCTAACTCTGGATGGAGCATGGGGACTCAGGTTACAGTCTTCTGGTCTGTAACATGAACAAATGGAGCAGAGGCTGCAGAGTGTGGAAGCTCTGAAGCCAGAGCGTTAGTCTGTGTGGGGAATACCAGAAATACCACAGCCGTTTGTAACTAAACACGAAAATCTTTCATACTAGTGCCGTGGTAGTGTATGACAACATACCTGGATTGAGGATTTGCTAATCGAGGCATAGATTACAAGAGCTATATAGCACTTTGGTTAGGCCAAAATGGAACACTGTGTGCAGTTCAGGGAAACACATTACAGGAAAGATGTGATTGCACTGAAAGTGGCGCAGAGGAGATTCAACAGGATGTTCCCTGGAATGGAGCATATCAGCTATGGAGGGAGGTTGGCCACTCGGGTTGGTTACTTTGGAGCAGAGAAGACTGAGGGGTACGTGATTTAGAAGAGCAAGATTACGAAGGGTATGGACAGGGTAGATAGACAGCAGCGGTTCCTTTAAGTCAGAGGGTCAAGAACAAATGAGCACATTTTTAAAGTGAATGGTTTGAGGTTGAGAGAGGATTTCAGGATGGTTTTTCACCCAGAGGACGTTGGCGTCTGGAATGCATTTTTTGAGAGGGCAGATGTTGTGGGTCATCGCACAGCCATTAATAGGTACGTGGACAAGCACTTGAAGTGTCAAAACACTCACGTCTATGGGCCTGATGTATGAAAGTGGGACTAATGTAAATTGTACTGTATTTCTGAGTGTACAGAGATTGCTTCTGTGATTGTATGGCTGTGGAAGATCAATCAATGAGCTGCCTAAGACAGGAAATGATGGGTTTATGAAGCGTACATTAAGAAGAGTGAAATGTAAAAACTTCTCAACATACAGTATACCAAGGTGAAATGTTAGAGAAAATCATTGTATCTTCCTTACAGGCTGAAACCAGAGAATAGGAAAATGGCAGGACTATGAAGCAACCACTTCTGTTCTGCCTTCACAAAAGAAAACATTTCAAAAAGTAAAATCCAAGCACCTTATGGGTAGTGCATCCGTGTTATGTTAGCATGCTTTTCTGGAAGTGGGAATAAAGCCATTTTTTTAACCAGTCTCAAAGGCATCTTCCGTCGCTGAGAGAGCAGACCTATGTTCTCTCTGGAATTCAGAAGCTGGTGGGGAATGGCTCACTGTTTCAGAATGAGAGTATTGTGGCTGTTGACAGGATTATGGACAATGTAATGCTGAGTAGAGGAACACCATGGAGCAGTCCATGCTGTGCAGTTCCTGCTCCATTTGTTTGTGATGTTTTAGCATCTCTGACACCTTCCTGTTCCTTTGTTAGTGACATAAGAAGCTGAATGGCCTCTCCCTGATGCTTTGTAAATGACTCCAGGTGTGAAATAGTCACTTGCTGATCCCGTGTAAGTGATGTGTTGGAGTGAGCAGACTCCTTGTCTTCCTGTGCAACGGCAGGAGGTACTGAATGGGCTGTCCCTCTTCTTGTCCAGTTGTTTTGATGTGCTGAATGACTTTCCCATATTTCTGTGAAGCCAGATTGAAATACTGAGTGAACATGTCCGTTTACTGTGGAATTGTGCAGCGTTGTTTCATGAATGTTACCGACAGTATAACAGCACAGGCTTGAACGTTGTCTCAGTCTTGTTGCACATGGACACAGACTGCATTGGGAGGTCAGGGATGACGGACCTTTCTGAATATTGTGTAACATTGTATGAAACAAACTCAATAAAATTTTCGACGAGACCAACAAGTCTGGAAACAAGACAATCTGTTACGGACTTGCAAATATGGGCTGCAACTGCACCAGGCAATTGAGCAAATTAGACTTGGGTTAGTTTACAATTATATCTTTGAGCTGAGTGAGGTCACCTCTCCAGACTCCTAATTACCCAAATTCTCTTACTAGGCTATACAACTGCCCATCTTCGCTCCACCCTTATCACTTGTCCTTCCCCATGTTGGCAACCTTCCTCTCTGTTAGTGCTGACATACACATTATTTTGTCGACAGTACATCAAGATATAGTTTTAACATTTTGTATCAATACAGCTAGTACATTCCATTCTCTGTACACTTCATCAATTTTGTACAACTCAAGCATTTTAGCTATCTCCGTTTTTTTTGCTGAAAACTTATTTTAAAAGAGCTAACTTGCTTATATTATACTCCAGAATTAGTATTTAATTAACCATAATTATTTATTAAAAATAAAGATAAACTTCCCTAAGTACCTGCAGAGTTAATAGCTTTTTTTTTGCTGGGCCCATTTTCTTCATTTTTTGTTATATCTGCAAAAACAACACTTCTTTTCATTTCTAACAACTCCCCCATTTCTTTTATTTTAGCATTCGTTGTTTTTGGAATTTTTATTTTCTGCCCTCTTTTCACTCTAAGGTTTAGAGGTTCACAATCTTGCCGTTTCTGTTCTCTTAAGTCTGCCTTTTTCAAACTCTATGAGTAATCTATTACTCTCTCTTTCTTGTGTGTTTAATGTTGTCATGATCATCATTGATTGTTGACCTCACAAGGACATTATCAACTTACCCATTAGCCACTTTAACACGTTAAATCCTATTATTCGTCCTACAATTATTAGTAAGACATAAATAACAAAATTAGCTCACCATTTTCCCCAACTGGTCACTCCCCAGTCACCCCATTCCCATCTCTCATCTTTTCGAAGTTTATTCTCAATTTTTTGTATGCCAGCGTGAAACGTGATTGCAAAACAATGGTAGATATTATGGGCAAATAGATAAGATGTTGTGAGGGGATGAAGTTAGGCCAGATACGCCTGTACAAGCATCTGTTTCCCACTTTTACAGAGACACAGGAACAAACCCTAATTAAAGAGGTCATAAAGATTAGAGTGGTCTCGGGAGAAGCCCAGATGGAAAGAATAGATACTGATGGAGAAAGAATATGCCTAACAATGACCTGCAGTGAGATAAGGTTTTTAGGCATTTTGTCACAGACAAGGCCGGATAAGATAAGAGATAAGCAGGAGTGTTGGGACCAGTCTAAGGGAAATGGAGGATGTAAACAGGGGGAAAAACAATGGAATAAGAAAAAAATATGTAAGAACCAAATTATATAAATATCAAGAGTTTGTTGAATTTGGTGTCTATGTAGTCTGCCTTGCTTGACACTGGACATCACACCCACTTGCGAGGGTAAAAATAAATCACACGACTGATTCAGATCTTGTCTCGGACTGAAATTATTGAAGTGTGTGAGCTTTGTTTCTCACAATTGGGGGCTAGTCCGGGATTTTCTTCCATCGCCGTGGGGAGTGACTGGCCTTGGACACTGGGAAGACCCGTCCCGTTCCCAATTGAGGAGCGGTCTCATGTCCCAGTTTGGTCTGCTCCCTTGGGTGACTGGGATGGATCCCACAAGAGAGACATCTGAATCAGACAGTGACGGAGGGTTGATAGAAGATACGGCGAAAAGGGGCCAGGCAACTCTGTGCACAGACCAAGGTAAGAAAATTGACTTTTAAGTATTGCCTTGGTGGCCGGGATTGGGTTTTAGTAGTTAATAAGGGAGTAACGAAGGAACTCAATATAGATTGTGCCGTGGGTAAGGAAAAAAGCCTCCGGGAAAACAAAGGAAGAACAAGGCAATGGAAATGGGGGCGGGGTCCCTTACAGCATACCTCCAGAAAGTCTTCTGGACAGGATGTTGTGGAATTGGAGAAATAATACTTGTAAAAGGGAGAAAGATGATTAAATAGTGTTGCTTTGTATGGACTAAGGAATCCATTCTTCGTCCCGCCATCTTCTGGCCAAAGTACGGGTCGGACGAAGACTGGATTTGTAAATATCTGAATTTATATGTCAATGTGTGAGAGAGAGAGAGAATGAAAAAAGCTGTACAGCTGGTAGAAAGTTTAACACTTTGTGATTTGGTTTGAATGAACACTTGTTGGTGATTGAATGTTTGTGCTTTATTCCCTGGAGCTTGAGTTCCAGGACTGTTTTGAATCTGATTTTTATTATGGAAACTTAACATGATTTCTTTTAATGTTAGGGATTCTATAGAGATTATGAAAAAAAGAATGATAACTCCTGTTCTTTTTACAGGTCATGACTGCCTTACTATTAGTTTCTAACTAATCTCTTTTATCTTTACATGAAAGCGATTAATGGAGGACAGTTAAAGTTTCAGTTCTACATTAGATTGTAGTAAAAACAAAATTCTATGGTTAATATCTGAAACCTTGCATTAAGCCATTGTTCATGCATTAGAAGTTTTTTTTTAAACTTGAATAGACAAATTCTTTGAAGGCAGCTCTGATTATTTCACGAGCTATAGTATTGTAATTGAGCAATAATTGGTCAGGACTACATAAGAAAACTTATTTTGGATTTAAATTAAGGGACTAAAACTGGGTGATTACAGTAGATTTCAAAATTGGGAACTGTATACATTTTACATTTTAAATATTAAATACTGAATAAATGAACGTAAATATATAAATATATTTACAAGTTAGGAACAGGCTTTAAAAGTTTGTCCAGCATGAATTGATGAATTGGTGTTTGAAGTTATGGGGAGCTAGAAATATTGCAATATTTCCTTAAAAAAGAAAACAAAAAGAAGAACGTAACGACTTAGCCCCTTCGGGAGGTACCAATAGGGGACAAAGAGATTGGGTTTGTAAGTGCTCCCCTCATCAGTGGGGAGGTCAGAACATTTAAAAAGGAAATGAAGGTCCTGGTTGAGGATCCGGTGGGGTTGTCTGAACAAATTGATCAATTTTTGGCGCCAAGTCTGTATACCTGGGCTGAGTTAATGTCTATTTTGAATATACTATTTACTGGGGAAGAAAGGGGACTTATACGGGGAGCAGCCATTAAAATATGGAACAGGGAACACCCGACTGGAGATGGGGATGCTGGACAGGGAGAGACGAAGTTTCCCCTCAGAGACCCCCAGTGGGAAAATCAAAACCCGGAGCATTAAGAAGGAATGAGGGAATTGAAAGACCTGGTTCTAAAAGGAATAAGCGAGGCAGTTCCGAAGTCGCAGAATTTGACTAAAGCCTTTGAAGTTAGACAGGAGAAAGATGAGACGCCTTCAGCTTTCTTGCAAAGATTAAGGGACTCAATGCGGAAATATTCTGGAATGCACCCTGAGGACCCAGTGGTATAGGGACTTTTGAAAGTGCATTTTGTGACAAAGGCATGGTCAGACACAGAGAATGATACTGAAGATAGAAGGATGGAGTGAAAAACCATGAGATGAATTGTCAAGAGAGGCACAGAAAGTGTTTGTAAAGAGGGAGGATGAGAGACCAAAATAGAAGGTGAAAATGATGGTAGCTTCGGTTGATGAGGTAGTTAAGAAAAGAATGGAACCAATAGTGAGCAAC
>NW_025209201.1:0-8651 GCF_004010195.1 Chiloscyllium plagiosum | reverse complement strand
GGAAGGGCCGTACCAGGCTCTTTTGACTACCGAAACGGCAGTAAGGACGGCGGAGAAAGGCTGGACTCGGATCAAATGGCCTGTGAACTCTCCAGTTGAGGAAGAAGTCTGGACAGCCGAATCAACGCAAGACCCGCTGACACTCAGACTAAAGAGACTTTGAGTAACTGATTATACAGTGGCGACGCGAGCGAGGGATTATTTCTGTAAGATTGTATATTATGTCTTGTTGTGATTCAGCATGATGTTTAGAATGCTGGGGATGTTTAGAGTTATGATGCTAGCCCTCTTAGTATTGGGATTTTGTCAGATGTCATTTTCATATGTATTATTAATAGTTCCTGAGTCTGATAATCCACAAGTAATAGATGCGATGCATGCATCTTAGTGAATTGTGGGGATGTAGATAATCAGAGACACTACAGCAGCTCTGAGATACATCTTAAGTCCGATGAGGATGGCCTTGGGGATGCTACTTGGTATAATGGTCTCGTCACAGTACACCGGGCCCCCTTCCGACCAGCTCGCGATTGTTCCGATAAAAAGTGTAACCCAATATACCTAACAATAAGGAAAACCACATGGCACGAAGCAATTCTGGGGGGCGGGGGGCGCCTATGAGATACAATTAAATGAAACATTTGGGATCGAAAGGAAAGCAAATGGGAAGGATTTCTTGGGCTGTTGTTTTCGAATTAGCGTCGGACAGGGAAAACGGGTAGAATTACTGGGTAATAAGATACAACCTTTCACCCCTCCCGATGATCCTAAAGTAGTAAAAATTATAGAGGTACAGGACTTGAAACAGACCATAGAAATAGAGACTGGGTACGGGGATGCAAATGCCTGGTTTGAATGGGTAAAGTATACTGTACAAAGTCTGAACAAGAGCGATTGCGAGGCATGTGCCTCCGGTAGGCCAGTGGCCCAGGTGGTTTCCTTTCCATCGGGTGGAAGCGAGACAGGAAGGGCATGAAATGTATGATAGCCCTGTATCAGGATGAGACTGCATGGAATGATAGGAATTGTACCTCCCTATCTCTGATGTTCCCTCCCTTGGAGAAGAAAGATGCAAAAGTCCCCCCCACATTTTCCACCACAGTTGGAAATCACACGTCGTGTGTGCGCAAGCGAGGTACAAGTCGGTCGAGAGATTTGGGGGAGCTGAAATTATATACAGAGATTAAGAATGTTACCGAAACAGAGAAAGGAGGGAACTACTCAGCACTAAAGTTTCCCCGAGCGGATCTGTGGTGGTACTGTGGAGGCAAAATATTGAGACCCACACTAACTCCGGATTGGAGCGGGATATGTGCAATTGTACAATTGGCAATTCCATTTACCCTGGCATTTGAGTAGGAAAAGATAGTAGGGAAAAAGGGAAGGGTTAAGAGATCACTGTTAGACACTTCTTTCGATGACAGGATTTATCTTGATTCGGTAGGAGTCCCTAGGGGAGTTCCTGATGAATTCAAGGCTCGTAACCAGATTGCAGCAGGCTTTGAGTCAGCTCTCTTTCCGTGGGTAACAATTAATAAAAATGTAGATTGGATAAATTACATTTTCTATAATCAACAGCGATTTATAAATTATACAAGAGATGCGGTTAAAGGAATATCAGAACAGCTTGATATGACAAGAAGGATGGCATGGGGAAACAGAACAGCCTTTGATATGATTTTAGCAGAAAAAGGATGTGTGTGTGTGATGTTAGGAGGAAGCTGTTGTATCTTTATTCCTAATAACACTGCACCTGGTGGTTCAATTACTCGGGCCTTAAGGGGATTGACTACCTTAGCAGAGGAACTGGCTGAGAATTCAGGAGCAGACACATCTCTCACGGGATGGCTTGGAAGATGGTTTGGAAAAATGGAAGGGGGTGGTGGTTTCTATCCTTACTTTCCTGATAGTAGTAGTCGGGGTATTGGTGGCCATTGGCTGTTGTATCATACCCTGGATACGAGGGCTCACCCAAAGACTGGTTGAAACAGCCTTGATGAAACAGATGCCCCTAAATGCGAATCAGACAGAGGAACTTTATCGACTAAATGATGAGGAGATGAGTGAGACCAAGATGGATGAAATCTCGGGAATGATGCTTGCGAATTTCGGGGGCGATGTTTTAAAGAAAAAATGCAGAAGATAACAAATGGTAAAAAAAAAGAAAAAGGGGAAATTGTGGGATATAGGCAAATTAATGTTATTTCTTCAATTATTATTTCTAATACGGAGTAAATGAACTCACATCAGTGTGTAATTGTTTTAGCCAAGAGCTGAGTCAACAAGAATGGAAACTATGTGGAGGAAATATATAATTGTTTTTGTATTAGTTAAAACTATATGTATGCACGAAACGTGATATTATAGGCATTTGGATAAGATGTTGTGAGGGGATGCGGTCAAGCTAGAAAGCCTGGACAAACAGACAATGAAATAAGAAAAAATATGTAGGGACCCAAATTACATAAATTTCGAGAGTTTGTTGAATTTGGTGTGAATATGTTCTCTGCCTTGCCCGGCACTAGACATTGCACCCACTTGCAAGTGTAACAATAAAGGACACTACTGATTAAGATTTTCGTCTGGGACTGCAATTATTGAAGTGAGTGAGCTTTGTTTCTCACAGTAGATAAATCCCCAGGACCTGATCAGGTGTACCCGAGAACTCTGTGGGAAGCTCGAGAAGTGATTGCTGGGCCTCTTGCTGAGATAGTTGTATCATCGATAGACACAGGTGAGATGCCGGAAGACTGGAGTTTGGCAAACGTGGTGCCACTCTTTAGGAAGGGTGGAAAAGACAAGCCAGGGAACTATTGACCGGTGAGCCTAACCTCGGAGGTGGGCAAGTTGTTGGAGGGAATCCTCAGGGACAGGATGTACATGAATTTGGAAAGGCAAGGACTGATTCGGGATAGTCAACATGGCTTTGTGCGTGGGAAAACATGTCTCTCAAATTTGATTGAGTTTTTTGAAGAAGTAACAAAGAAGATTGATGAGGGCAGAGCAGTAGATGTGATCCATATGGACTTCAGTATGGTGTTCGACGAGGTTCCCCATGGGAGACTGATTAGCAAGGTTAGATCTCATGGAATACAGGGAGAAGTAGCTATTTGGATATAGAACTGGCTCAAATGTAGAAGACAGAGAGTGGTGGTGGAGGGTTGTTTTTCAGACTGGAGGCCTGTGACCAGTGGAATGCCAGAAGGATCGGTGCTGGGCCCTTTACTTTTTGTTATTTACATAAATAATTTGGATGTGAGCATAAGAGGTACAGTTTGTAAGTTTGCAGATGACACCACAATTGCAGGTGTAGTGGACAGCAAAGAGGGTTTCCTCAGATTACAACAGGAACTGAACCAGATGGGCCATTGGGATGAGAAGTGGCAGATGGAGTTTAATTCAGATGAATGCGAGGTGCTGCATTTTGGGAAAGCAAATCTTAGCAGGACTTCTACATTTAATGGTAAGGTTCTAGGGTGTGTTGCTGAAACAAGAGACCTTGGAGTGCAGGTTCATAGCTCCTTGAAAGTGGAGTTGCAGATAGATAGAATAGTGAAGGCGGCGTTTTGTATACTTTCCTTTATTGGTCAGAGTACCGAGTACAGGAGTTGGGAGGACATGTTGCGGCTGTACAGGACATGAGTTAGGTCACTCTTGGAATATTGCGTGCAATTCTGGTCACCTTCCTATCGGAAAGATGTTGTGAAACTTGAAAGGGTTCAGAAAAGATTTCCAAGGAGGTTTCCAGGGTAAGAGGATTTGAGCTATAGGGAGAGGTTGAACAGGCTGGGGCTGTTTTCCCTGGAGTGTCAGAGGCTGAGGGATGACCTTATAGAGGTTTACAAAATTATGAGGGGCATGGATAGGATAGGATAAATAGACAAAGTCTTTTCCTTGGGGTCAGGGAGTCCAGAACTGGAGGGCATAGGTTTAGTTTGAGAGGGGAAAGATATGAAGAAGAGTCCTAAGGGACAACCTTTTCACACAGAATGTGGCACGAGTATGGAGTGAGCTGCCAGAGGAAATGGTGGAGGCTGGTACAATTGAAACATTTAAGAGGCATTTGGATTGGTATATGAATAGGAAGGGTTTGGAGGGATATGGGCCAGGTGCTGGCAGGTGGGACTAGATTGGGTTGGGATGTCTGGTCGGCATGGACAGGTTGGACCGAAGGGTCTGTACATCTCTATGATTCTATGACTCCATAACTCACTCCGGGCTACCTGTTATTCTGTATATTAACCACCCTGAAACCCTCAATTAGATTCCAGTCTGTAACTCACTCTGGGGTATCGGTTATTCTACACATAATCATCCCAAAACCCTTGATAAAATTCCAATCTGCAACTGATTTCCAATTTTAAGGGGTTCTTCACATTAGCCACCTCAATTCTTTGATTAGATTCCAGTCTGTATCACACTCCTGGGTATTGGAACTCACTCCTGGGGATCTGTTATTGGATCTGTGAAATGATCCTTGTTGGATGTTAGACCGAAGACAAAATAAACTAAATGGTCAAACGTTACATTGGGAGCAGGAACACAGAAAGCTGCTGTTTCATTTCTGTCCTGTTACATATCTCCAAGTTTCAGATTGGGGCTGAATTTCTGTCACAATGGGGAAAGTCTCAAAAGCTGTTTACTGTCCTGCATGAATGCATCATCATAACATGAATTCCCTTGCAAGATAGGAAATGGAGACAGCTTCTGGAATGTGTCTGTATCTATGTGTGTGTGTGATTCTGTGTGTGTGTGATTCTGTGTGCATGTTCAATGTTTATATATCTTCAAACTGTATTGATGTTGCCAGTCTCTCTTGCTTTTCCTTATTTATAAACTCAATGTCATGGTTTTGCTGATATAAAATGGTGGCTGTGGACAAATCTAAAATGTCTGCCTGACTGATTTGTGTCAGGAATACTTTCAGCAAGGGAGAGTAGGCAATGTGTCAAAAGCCATTTCCATTCATTGATGCTTGCAGAGATAGGAAATGGAGACAGCTCTTTGAAGGTGATTAAATTGCAAATCCCAGAACCTGTTTACAGTGAATGCGGAGAGACAATGTGACATTCCAGTAAGGTCTACCTTACTTTCCAAGCTCCTCATATATGAGAGAAACATATAGGGGCTCAGTTTAATTTCTCTCCATCACGCACACACACACCCACACCCACACATAGAAACTGAATATAATGTGGAGAAATGTCCATGGGCAGCACAGATTTGCAAACTAACTCAGTGACAGACGAAAACCCCGTTCTCTGCCCAGTCCCCACCTGAAAGAGCTCAGCCAGTGAATTGTAGATTTGCAGCGTTGGATCAGAATCCTACCTGGCTAGGCCTTATCCCAAATTGAAGGGTTTCTCAAATCCCACACTGACCTTCTGTGGGTTCAAATTGGGATCCTATTGACTAGATTCAAGGTTGTAAATCACTCTGGGCTTTCTTTTTATTCTGTACATAACCACACAGAACCCCTCGATTGAATTCCAAGCTGTAACTCACTCCGGGGTATCTGTTATTCTGTATATAAACCACACTGAATCCCTCGATTAGATTCCAGTCTGTAACTCACTCCGGGGTACCTGTTATTCTGTATATAAACGACCTTGAACCCCTCAATTAGATTCCAGGATATAACTCACTCCGGGCTTCCTGTTATTTTGTACATAATCCATCCCGAAATCAGTGATTAGATTCCAGGCAGTAACTCTTTCTGGCCTTTCTGTAATTCTGTATGTAAACCACCCTGAACCCCTCGACTAGATTCCAGGTTGTAACTCACTCTCGGCTATCTGTTATGCTGTATAAAAACCACCCAGAACCCCTCGATTTGATTTCAGGCTGCAGCTTATTCCGGGCTATCTGTTATTGTGTACAAAAACCACCCTGAACCCCTCGATTGGATTCCAGTCTGTATCTCATTCTGTGGCATCTGTTATTCTGTATATAAACCACTCTGAACTCCTCGATTAGATTCCAGGCATTAACTCACTCCGGGCTATCTGTGATTCTGTATATAAACAAGTCTGAACCCCTCAATTTGATTCCATGCCTTAACTCACTCCAGGGTATCTGTTTTCTGTATATAAACCACCCCGAACCCTTCGATTACATTCCAGGCTTTCACTCACTCCGGGGTATCTGTTATCCTGTAACATAAACATGCCTGAACCCCTCAATTAGATTCCAGGCAGTAACTCACCCTGGGCTATCTGTTATTCTGTATATAAACCATTCTCAACCCCTCAATTACATTCCATGCCTTAACTCACTCCGGGGTATCTGATATTTTGTAACGTAAGCCAGCCTGAACCCCTTGATTAGATTCCAGGCTGTAACTAACCCTGGGCTATCTGTTATTTTGTATATAAACCACTCTGAACCCCTCAGCTAGATTCCATGCCTTAACTCACTCCGGGCTGTGGCATCTGAAGAATACTGTTTCAGAATTTCTCATCATTTTACACAGAAGCATTCAGCTTCTTCTATTCTTACTGCAAATCACCTTCCAGAATATTCTCTTGCACCTGCCAATGTTTTCAATATAATTCTCAAAACACTGACAGCAAAGTAGATGACATGATGGGATGTAGCAAACTGTTACACTCAGTACCTTCTTGTTGCAATGTAATAATATCCACTCAGAAACCTGTCCTGGGTCAGGGACAAAACCTCCCTGGGTCTGGAAGTGGGGACTGGACAGAGAACGGGGTTTTCGTCTGTCACTGAATTAGTTTGCAAATCTGTGCTGCCCATGGACATTTCTCCACATTATATTCAGTTTCTATGTGTGGGTGTGGGTGTGTGTGTGTGTGATGGAGAGAAATTAAACTGAGTTTAACTCTGCGTCTCTGCTTAGGGATTCCCTGTCCTTCAGATATTTGACTTCAACATCATAGAAAGTGTGGGTATCTGATGTTTCTCTCCCATCTTTCAGAACACATGGAAACCTTCACATACAGCAGTTGAATCCTGTCTGGCTCAGCTCATTATTGAGTTGGTTCATGGTGGGTACTTTCTCCTCTGCTTTCTCTCCTCTCGTATCCCGTTGCTCTGTCTATAAATCGCCCAATACCCTCAATTTGAATGCAATCTGCAGCTCACTCCTGGGTGTCTGTTATTCTACACATAATCATCCCAAAACCCCTTGATAAAATTCCAATCTGTAACTACTTCCAATTTTAAGGGGCTCTGCACATTAGCCACCACAATCCTTTGATTAGATTCCAGTCTGTATCACACTCCTGGGTATCTGTTAGTCTGTATATTAACCATCCAATCCAAACCCTGTTAAAATTGCCCATGGTTTTCAGGGATGTGTCGGTGAATTGCATTAGTCAGGGGTAAATGTGGGGAAATGGGTCTGGATGGATTATTCTTCTGAGGGTCAGTGTGGTCTTGTTGGGCTTAAGGGCTTGTGTCCCCACTGTCGGGATTATATATATCACCCGGAACCCTCTCGATTACATTCCAACGTGTAACTCACTTCCATGTATGTGTGACTAGCATGTTTCAAAAACACCCCAAAACCTTCAATTCTATTCCACTTGATGGACTTTATTTTGGACAAACACGAGGTGCTGCATTTTGGGAAAGCAAATTTGAGCAGGATTTATACACTTAATGGTCAGGTCCGAGGGAGAGTTGCTGAACAAAGAGACTTTGAAGTGCAGGTTCGTAGCTCCGTGAGAATAGAGTGGCAGGTGGATAATATAATGAAGGCAGCGTTTGGTATGCTTTCCTTTATTGGTCAGAATTTTGAGTATAGGCATTGAGAGGTCATGTTACAGCTGGACCGGACATGGGTTAGGCCACTGTTGGAATATGGCGTGCATTTCTAGTCTCCTTTCCGATGGAAGGATGTTGTGAAACTTGAAAGGGTTCAGAAAAGATTTACAAGGAGGTTGCCAGGATTAGAGGACTTGAGATACTGGGAGAGGCTGAATAGGCTGGTGCTGTTTTCCCTGGAACATCAGAGGCTGAGGGGTGACTTTATCGAGGTTTATAAAATCATGACTGGCATGGATAGGATAAATAGACAAAGTCTTTCCCTTGGTGTAGCGGAGTCCAGAACTAGAGGGCATAATAGGTTTAGTGTGAGAGGGGAAAGATATGAAAGAGACCTAAGGGGCAACTTGTTCACTCAGAGGGTGGTACATGAATGCAATGAACTGTCAGAGGAAGTGGTGGAGTCTGGTACAATTGCAACATTTAAAATGCAGCTCAATGTGTATATGAATGGGAAGGTTTGGAGGGAGATGGGTCAAGTGCTTGAAAAAGGGAATAGAGAAGGTTAGGATAAATGGTCGGCATGGTCGGATTGGACCAAAGGGTCTGTTTCCATGCTGTACATCTCTATGACTGTATGACTCCGCGATTTTGTGACTCACTCCTTGTTATCTGTTAATCAGTATATAAACCACCCTGAACTCCGCGATTAGATTCCAGGCTGTAACTCACTCCGGGCTATCTGTTGTTCTGAATATAACCCACTATGAACCCCGCGATTCGATTCCAGGCTGTAATTCACTCCGGGCTGTTATTCTGTATATAAACCACCCTGAACCCCGCGATTACGTTCCAGGCTGCAACTCACTCCGGGCTATCTGTTATTATGTATATAAACCACCCTGAACACCTCGATTCGA
>NW_025209200.1:14100-16050 GCF_004010195.1 Chiloscyllium plagiosum | reverse complement strand
TTGGGCTAGGGGAGGCATCGCCGGAGTTCCCAATCAGGCGGGGCATGCAGTCAGAAAGCGAGCGCTTACCCAGGTTCACGAAGCTCATGACCATATCGGCATCGTTGAGGAAGTTGGTGTCGTGCAGGCTGGCGAGGGGAGGCCGCTGGGTGCTCAAACTGCTCCGGTAAGGCACCGAGCCCCGGGCCGCCCCACGCTCCGGCTCCTGCTCACTCGCCATCGCGTTGTACAGGTCGAGCATGAAGAGCGGGGCGGACGAGCTGTGCTTCCCCACCGAGAATGGCCTGGGCCGGTGAGGCAGCCCCAGGATTGACAGGATCTCCCTCTGGATCTCCCTCCTCTCGTGGTTCCGCAGGCGCCGGTAGATGAAGCTGGAGTGGACGTGCTGGTCGGCGAAGTGTCCCTGGCCAGTTCCCAGTAACACGGTCCAGATCGCCAACAGTCCCCCCGCCACTCTCCACCAAGCTTCCAGGCTGTCCATTGCACTTCCCTCCTACTCTGGGGGCACCTTCTCTCCCTGTTAGAGCTCTCTGCCGATCAGTAATTCCCCGTTTTCCTGATGGTCAGGTCCAGGACAACTCCGGAACTGAACTGTCAACAGCCCCAGGCAGGTAACGTGTTCATGTCGCCGCTGGGACACTGTGCATTGGTCGGACTTTTTTTTTGCTTTAGTTAAAGCTTCCGAAATTGCTGGTCTCCCCGTCCGTTTCCTCCTTTAAGCAGAAGCCCTCAGTCTGGAAGTCTTGTCCACTGGTGCACTGTCCTGGTAGATAAAGTGGAGAAGGGGAACTGCGGGACTGAACGTGTTACAGCCCCTGGCTGTCTGTGTGAGTGCGAGTGAGTGAAGCTTTCTCTCTCTCTCTCTCTAACTCTCTCCGCCTTTAGCTGGCGCTCTCTCTCTCTCTCCCTTTTCCCATCAGGACACACAGCATCTCCGCAATCTCTCAAATCTCCCTCTTCCCATTTCACATCCTGTCCAAATCATTTTGTTCAGTTCTTTCCAAAGTGATACCTGATTTTGCAGCTGTACAATCTGGGGGAGGGCTGTATCTGATCAGCTCGTCCTGCGGACTGATGGTCTGATGAACAGGGTGGAACACTGTAAGCTTTCAGATTGGCGTAGCTCGCCCGGGAGGGAAACTAGAGACCCCAGGAATCAAGGGCTGTGGTCCCCGAAGGGACTGGAACAGTGTCGGTGTTGCCCATATCCCTCCGTACCCCCATCCCTGGGCACTGCCTGTCTCCAAATCCAGCGGGCACGGTCCACATCTCTCACCTCGATAAAGGTACAGTGACGGGCAGGGGGTGTGGACGGACTCCGTCTGAAATTGGGTGGAACTTGTGTATCATTCCTGCTCCCAACCATTCCTCCCCACACGGGAATCTTTGGGATAGAGTTCGAATTACTGTTCGTGCCGCTATGACCCGGCAGATTATGGGCTAACACTGCGGGGGGAAAAAAAACCCCTCCAGAAACTGTGGTGCCAGAGGAGAATCGAACAGCCCATTGCTGAGCAAGTTTCAAAGTGCATTTACACTGTCCCGTTCCCTGGGGGATTCTGCCTACTGCTGGTTGGAAGAAGACTGCCTTTCTTCATTCAACACAAGGGACGCTAATTCAAGGCATGTTTGATGCACTGTTTCCCAAATCAAATAAAAACAAAAACTTGACACGGTTGGATCCTGTTTTTTTCCAGTGACATTAGCTGGCACTTGGAGGAGTGGACGTGCTTATGGAATATGCCTTATGTTGGCGGTTAACCGCTGGTCCGGCCTGTTAGTAAACCCGCATCAGGTTAAACACAGGAAGGAATAAACCCTGTTGAACAAAGTGAAAGGTTTAATCACATCCTATTACACTGTCAATCTGCGCTGATGTGGAGGAGCCGGTGTTGTTGGACTGGGATGAACAAAGTTAAAAATCGCACAACACCAGGTTATAGTCCAACA
>NW_025209200.1:0-3842 GCF_004010195.1 Chiloscyllium plagiosum | reverse complement strand
ACCCCATCACAGGGTAATAGGGTCATGGACTGACCCCATCATGTGGAAATGGGCTGATGCACTGACCCCATCATGGGGAAGTGGGCTGATGCACTGACCCTATTCTGGGAAATGGGCTGATGCACTGACCCCATCATGGGGAAATGGGCTGATGCACTGACCCCATCATGGGGAAGTTGGCTGATGCACTGACCCTATTCTGGGAAATGGGTTGATGCACTGACTCCATCACAGGGTAATAGGGTCATGGACTGACCCCATCATGGGGAAATGGCATGATGCACTGACCCCATCATGGGGAAGAGGGCAGATACACTGACCCCATCATGGAGTAATGGGCTGATGCACTGACCCCATCATAGGGTAATGGGGTCATGCGCTGACCCCATCATGGGTAAATGGTGTGATGCACTGACCCCATCATGGGGAAATGGCATGATGCACTGACCCCATCATGGGGAAAAGGGCTGATGCACTGACCCCATCATGGGGTAATGGTGTGATGCACTAACCCCATCATGGGGAAATGGACCGATGCACTGACCCCATCATGGTGAAATAGGGTGAAGCACTGACCCCATCATGGGGTAATGGCGTGATTCACTGACCCCATCATGGGGAAATGGACCGATGCACTGACCCCATCATGGGGAAATGGACCGATGCACTTACCCCATCATGGGGAAATGGTGTGATGCACTGACCCCATCATGGGGTAATGGGCTGATGCTCTGACCCTATTGTGGGGAAATGGGCCGATGCACTGACGCCATCATGGGGAATGTGCTGATGCACTGACCTCATCATGGGGAAGTGACCTGATGCACCTTCCCCTTCATGGGGTAATGGGCTGATGCACTGACCCCATCATGGAGAAATGGGGTGAAGGACTGTCTCCATCATGGGGAAATGGTCTGATGCACTGACCCCATCGTGTGGAAATGGGGTGATGCACGGACCCCATGACGGGCTAATGGGCTGATGCTTTGACCCCATCATGGAGAAATCGGGTGAAGCACTGACCCCATCATGGGGAAATGGAGTGATGCATTGACTCTATCATGGGGAAATGTGCTGATGCACTGACACCATCATGGGGCAATGGGGTAGAAACACTGACCCCATCATGGGGAAATGGGTTGAAGCACTGACCCCATCATGGGGAGGTGGGATGATGCACTGACCCCATCATGGAGCGATGGGGTGAAGCACTGACCCCATCATGGGGAAGAGGGCTGATGCACTGACCCCATTGTGGGGAAATGGGATGTTGCACTGACCCCATGATGGGGTAATGGGCTGATGCTCTGACCCCATCATGGGTAAATGGGGTGGTGCACTAACCCCATCATGGGGATTTGGGGTGATGCACTGACCCCATCATGGGGAAATAGGATGAAGCACCGAACCCATCATGGGGAAGTAGGCTGATGCACTGACCCCATTATGGGGTAATGGGGTGATGCACTGACCCCATCATGAGGAAATGGGCTGATGCACTGACCCCATCATGAGGAAATGGGCTGATGCACTGACCCCATCATGGGGAAATGGACTGATGCACTGACCCCATCATGGGGAAATGGACTGATGCTCTGACCCCATCATGGGCAAATGGGGTGATGCACTGACCCCATCATGGGCAAATGGACTGATGCACTGACCCCATCATTGGGAAGTGGCCTGATGCACTTTCCCCTTAATGGGGTAATGGGTGATGCTCTGACCCTATCGTGGGAAAATGGGCCGATGCACTGACCGCATCATGGGGAAATGGACTGATGCACTGACCCCATTATGGGGTAATGGGGTGATGCACTGACCCCATTATGGAGAAATGGGGTGAAGGACTGACTCCTTCGTGGGGAAATGGGCTGATGCACTGAGCCCATCATGGGGAAATTGGGTGATGCACTGACCCCATGATGGGGTAATTGGCTGATGCTCTGACCCCATCATGGGTAAATGGGGTGAAGAACTGACTCCGCCATGGGGAAATGGGGTGATGCACTGACCCTATTGTGGGGAAATGGGGTGATGCATTGATCCCATGATGGGGTAATGGGCTGATGCTCTGACCCCATCATGGGTAAATGGGGTAATGCACTAACCTCATTGTGGGGAATTGGGGTGATGCACTGACGCCATCATGGGTAAGTGGGCTGATGCACTGACCCCATCATGGGGTAATGGGCTAATGCTCTGACCCCATCATGGAGAAATGGGCAGATGCACTGACCCCATGCTGGGGAAATGGGGTGATGCACTGACCCCATGATGGGGTAATTGGCTGATGCTCTCACCCCATCATGGGTAAATGGGGTAATGCACTAACCTCATTGTGGGGAAATGGGCTGATGCACTAACCCCATGATGGGGTCATGGGCAGATACTTTGACCCCATCATGGAGAAAAGGGGTGATGCACTGACCCCATTATGGGGAAATTCGGGTGATGCACTGACCCAATCATGGGGTAATGGGCTAATGCTCTGACCCCATCATGGAGAAATGGGCAGATGCACTGACCCCATCATGGGCAAATGGACTGATGCACTGACCCCATCATGGGGAAATGGGCTGATGCACTGACCCCATCATGGGGAAGTGGCCTGATGCACTTTCCCCTTCATGGAGAAATGGGCTGATGCACTGACCCCATCATGGAGAAATGGGGTGAAGGACTGTCTCCATCATGGGGGAATGGGCTGATGCACTAACCCTATCATTGGGAAATGGGCTGATGCACTAACCCCATGATGGGGTCATGGGCAGATGCTTTGACCCCATCATGGAGAAAAGGGGTGATGCACTGACCCCATTATGGGGAAATTCGGGTGATGCACTGACCCCATCATGGGGTAATGGGCTAATGCTTTGACCCCATCATGGAGAAAAGGGGTGATGCACTGACCCCATTATGGGGAAATGGGGTGATGGGGAAATGAGTAAAGCACTGACCCCATCATGGGGAAATGGGGTGATGCACTGACCCCATCATGGGGAAATGGGGTGATGCACTGACCCCACCATGGGAAGGTGGCCTGATGCACTAACCCCATCATGGGGAAATGGGCTGATGCACTTACCCTATCTTGGGGTAATGGGGTGAAACACTGACCCCATCATTGGGAAATAGGGTGAAGCTCTGACCCCATCGTGGGGAAATGGGCTGATGCAGGAACCCCATCATGGGGAAATGGGCTGATACACTGACCCCATCGTGGGGAAATGGGCTGATGCTCTGACCCCATAATGGGGAAATAGGGTGATGCATTGACCCCATCATGGGATAGTCGGCTGATGCACTGACCGCATCATAGAGAAATGGAGTGAAGGACTGACTCCATCATGGGCTAATGGGCTGATGCACTGACTCCATCGTGGGGAAATGGGCTGATGCACTGACCCCATCGTGGGTAAATGGGGTGATGCACTAACCCCATAATGGGGAAATAGGGTGATGCATTGACCCCATCATGGGGTAATGGGCTGATGCACTGACCCCATCATGGGGAAATGGGCTGATGCACTGACTCCATCATGGGGAAATGGCGTGATGCGGTGCGATCTGAAAGAAATTGTATTAGTACCAGAGTTAATATATTTGACCATTGAGGATTGAGATATCCCGGACAGGTCCCCTGTGGATCCTTGGAAGTAGCTAGTTGCATTTTACATAAAAACCTCAGTGTGGTTACCAGGATAGGATGAAGTCCCACTCTGAAAATGAATGATATATCATGGAGAGGAAGGAGATAAACAATGCTTTAATTAACAAAAGAATGTAAGTTTTTTAATTGGAGGCACATGAAAGATGCTTTCAAGTTGAAATTTAAAAGC
>NW_025209199.1:15597-16046 GCF_004010195.1 Chiloscyllium plagiosum | reverse complement strand
GAAAATGTAGGGGAGTGTAGCACGAATATCCAAGTTTCTGGTATCAAGACTGGCTGTAATGTAATGAGGGACCCTTTGGGTTCCAAGCGATCGATTGTGATAAGTGACTCCCTTGTCAGAGGCACAGACAGACGTTTCTGCAGCCAGCAGTGAAAAATCTAAATGGTATGTTGCCTCCCTGGTGTCAATATCAAGGATATATCAGAGAGGGTGCAGAGTGTTCTCAAAGGAGAGAGGGACCAATATACACATTGGACACAATGACATAGGAAGAGAAAAGGATGTGATTCTGAAGAGAGAATATCGAAGGTTAGGCAGGAATTTAAAAAGGAGGTCCCCGGGGGGCATAATATCTGGATTACACCTGGTGCTACAACCCAGTGAGGGTAGGAATAGGAGGATAAAGCAGATAAATGTGTGGCTGAGGAGATGGTGCAGGAGTAGAAGGG
>NW_025209199.1:6349-14809 GCF_004010195.1 Chiloscyllium plagiosum | reverse complement strand
GGTGCTCAGGGGCGGGCACAGATTCAGGCAGCGCGATGGGACATTGGTTGGTTTGGTGTCTGTACCTTTGGGCCGCTCGGCCCTTCCTGGTCTCTGCTGTGTGTCCTCCGGAGCCGGGCTGGAGGCTGCCGTGTGGCCTGGCCACTATCAACAGCACTGAGTGCATCAAGCAGGGCTGCTGCTTTCAGTCCCCGAGTCTCAGTGGGCAATCCTGTTTCTACAACCTGAGAGACAGCCCAGGTAAGCAGCCCAGCCTCCTCCCGGAGCGGAGCCCACCCCGAATGGGGGGGGGGAAGGAAGCATGAGGACCACCCCAGGCTGGCACTGAGGAAATAACCCGGGACTTGTTGGTGTTTCCTTGTGCAATGGTGAAGGGCTGTTTGTGGGAGTCAGTGGGAGGGAGGTAAAGGGTCCTGAGGAAATAACCCAGCAACATGATGCTGTCCCTCCCTAGTCGAGTAGGGGATAATCCCGAGTGAAGCGGCTGGTTGGTTTGATGATGGATAATGTTATCCTGGTCTCATTGAGTTTCTCCTTGTGAGAAGCAGGTGTTTAATAACCAGCTTTATCAGGGGGTTGACTTGAGGGTTAACTTGCTATGATATTGCAAAGATTCCCAGTGCCCCTGTAATGTTGAGGTCTCACTTGCTGTAACTGTTAATGGCTTCAGTTAGAAACTGCACAGCTGAAATGATGCTGCTTGGGATTGTGTTCTGAGTTCTCTTATCAAGGAAAAGCTGGTGTCACCATAGGGAGGTGATTGACCGCTTCTACATAGTGGAGTGAGCGCTTGGGGTGGATAAATCACCTGGTCTGTGTATCTGGTATCCCTATGTTTAAAGGAGGTGGTGATAATGACTACACCCTCTTTGTATTCCACCCTCATTGGAATGTGGTGAAGTAGAATGAGTGGCTATGGGCTTGTGCTGTTTCTCATCAGTTGATGTATTGATGTCCACTTCAAACCCACTGCAACCTTGACTATACAGTCTCTCTTACCCCCCTGCCCTGATCCTACAAAGTGATTCCCATTCTTTCAATTTCTCTGACTCTATCTGCTCCCAGGAGTAAGGTTTCCACTTCAGGACATCCCAGATGTCCTTCCAAGACTGTAACTATCCCTTCCCCATGATTAATACTGCATCTCCTGTGGCAATGGATGTCTGTTCTTCAGAAGGATCTATGTATTCAACCAATGCTATGCTTTGAATGTGACCATCACAGACCCTCTGTCAATCACTTCTCCCAACACTGCCCTCCACCCCCTACCCTCCCTCAACCTCCTAGTCTGCAATTGATGTGACATCAATTACCTGAATCTCTCTGCACCTATCTCACTCCAACCTCACTATCCAAGCATGCAGCCCTTTGCTCTAACCCCAACCTCTCTATCAAACCTGTCAAGGAGGGTGTATTCTTAGTGGGGTGTACTGACTGGTACACAGCTGAGGCTAGGTACCAACTCTCTGACACCACCTAATGTTCTCTTGAACATGACTCCATGTTTGATCACCAAACTGCCATTTTCCAGACCATCAACCTCCAGGAGATCTCCAATCCACTGTCTTCAACCTAACAAATGGGCAGTGCTGGGTGAGGGGGCTATCTTTTACCCAAAATCCATAAACCTGACTGCCCTGGCCAACCACTCTCTGCCTGCTCCTGTCCCACTGAATTCTCTTTTCTCTCTTTTTAAAAAAAAAAAACAACCCACCCTACTGTAGTGCTTATTTTTCTCCAGCAAAAAAAAAACAACCCACCCTACTGTAGTGCTTATTTTTCTCCAGCATCTGTGTGCTGGTGTGAGATAGTGAAAGACACAGGTGCAAGAATCTTTATTCAAATTTCCACCACCAGGAAGAAAAACCTGTGGCCAGTGACAAGCAGTGCCCTTTGCATCAAAGGGCAATGCTGTGTGATCAAACAGTGAACGGGAGGGCAGGGACTAAATCAAGAGTTGGAGGGGGAAAATAATTCACTCCACCCCCTGCGGTGCCCACCTCTCCCTGAACAAACTCCTCTCCTCTTATCTGGACTCTGTCCTCTTCCCACTCGTCCAGGAACTTCCCACCTGTCCAGGAACTTGCCACCCACATTCAGAAAGCAACCCATGCTCTCCACTTCCTCAGTCATAAAGCAAAGAAACAGACCCTTTGGTCCAAGTCATCCATGCTGACCTGATATTCTAAGCTATTCTCGTCCCATTTTCCAGCCCTTGGCCCATATCACAATCAACCTTTCCTATTCATATACCCATCCAGATGCTTTTTAAATGTTGTAATTGTACCAGCCTCCACCATTCTCTCTGGCAGCTTGTTGTGTACATGCACCATCCTCTGCATGAGAAAGTTGCCCCTTGGGTGCCTTTTTAAATCTTTCCCTTCTCTTCCTAAAACTGCCTTCTAGCTGCTGGATTCCTACCCAACCCAGGGAAAAGACATGTATTTACCTTATACATGTCCCTCAGATTTTATAAACCTTTAAGGTCACCCCCTCAGCTTCTGACTTGGAAAAACACAGCCCCAGCCATTTCAGCCTCTCCCTATAATTCAAATCCTCCAACCCTGGCACCATCTTTGTAAATCTTTTCTGAACCCTTTCAAATTTCACAATATCCTTCCTAAGAGGAGACCAGAATTGTGCACACAGGCCTACAGTGGCCTAACCAATGTCCTGTACAGCTTCAACATGACCTCAAATGCTTAGACTTCTTACACTGAACAATAAGAGCGCATACTTAATGCTGCCTTCATCCTGTCTACCTGTGACTCTCCTTTCAAGTAAAAATGAACCAGCACTCCAAGGGTCTCTTAGCAAAACTTCCCAGTAAGTGCATATGTCCTGCCCTGATTTGCCTTTCCAAAGTGCAGCACCTCCATATCCATTCAACTCCATCTGCCACTCCTCAGCCCACTGGCCCATCTGATCAAGCTCCTGTTGTATTAAGGTAGCCTTTGCTGTCCACAACATCTCCAATTTTGGTGTCATCTACCAACTTAGTAACTGTACCTCCTATGTTCTCATCCAAATTTCATTTATATAAATGACAAGCAATGGACCCAGCCCTGATCCTTGTGGCACATAGGCCTCCAGTCTGAAAGGCAACCCTCCTCCACCACCATCCTGTCTTCTACCTTCAAGCCAGTTCTGTATCCAAATTGCTAGTTCTCCTTGTAAATTCCACGTGATCTAACCTTGCTAACTGACCTACCATGAGGAACCTTATCAAACACCTCACTGAACTCCATATAGATCATGTCCACTGCTCTGCCCTCATCAATCCTTTTGTTACTACTGAAACTCTATCAACTCAATGAGACATGATCTCCCCCATGAAGCCAGTCCTTGCCTTTGCAAGTACATGTAAATCCTGTCCCTCAGGATTCCCTCCAACTTGCACTCTCCTGCTATGCCTTCTCCCCCTAGGTTCCTTAGTTTTTCATCACTGCAATTTGAAATAGTGGCAGTGTTAGTCTGTGTCCAGTGCCTCACCTAGACTTTCAGTTCCTGGTCCCAACACCTCATCTTCCCCATGGACACTCATCAGGGAGATACAGGCATATAGAGCCTAAAAGCCCCCAGTTTCTTCCCCTCCCACTGACCAACCAGTCCCCCTCCACCTCCACTCACTCACTTGGTGGAACTGGTGCTCACCCTCAACTTTGACTCGTCCCCCTACCTACAAACAATTAGGGTGGCCATGGGTGTAGGTGGGTCTGAGCTATGTCTGCCTCTTCACGTGTGGAACAGCCCATCTTCCACAGCTACACTGGCACTATCCCTCATCTCCTCTGCTACATTGACTGACTGCATCAGGGGAGCTTGAACATTTCATCCACTGCACCTACACTATCCACCCTGACCTAAAGTTTACCTGGACCATCTCAGACACGTCCCTCCCCTTCCTGGACCTCTGGCAAGCAATATATTACTGACATCCATTTCAAATCTACTGGGTCCCACAGCCATCTTGACTACACCTCCCTCACCGTCCCTGCTGCAACAAATGCAAGCCCATTCTCCCAATTTCAAATTCTGTCACACTTATTCCCAGCACACCTCTGCCCTCAAACCCCCTCCTCCCCAATAACCCTGCTCCTTATGTACCACCCCACTAACCTCAAAATCCAATACATCATTCTTTACCAATTTCTCCACCCCCAGTCAGACCCAACCACCAAATAAATACCTATACTTCCTTCTCTATCCATAGGGACTGTTCACTCTGACTCCCTTGTTAATTCCACACTCTCTCCTCTGACCCCTCCTCCACTCCTGACACCTTTCCCTGCAAGTGCAATGTCTGCTGCTACATCTCCCCTTTCCTCTGTGCAAAGCCACAAACAATCACTGCAAATGCAGCAGAGATTCACCTGCACCTCTTCCAACCTGGTCTAGAGTATTCATTGCTCCTGATATCACTGTCAAGGAGGCCACAAAGCACAGACCTGGACTACCCCTCTCAGCATCTGTGCTCTGGATGCTCCAATTAACTCTGACCTTCTGGTTAGCCATTTCACTCCCACTCTTAGTGACATGTCCATCCTGGGCCACCTCCACCTTCAAAAATAGCCCCCCACAAACTGGAAGAACAACACCTCCATTTTCTTTCCCCTCAGGAGCATAGAGCCCAATGGCCTTAATGTGGATTCATCAGCTTCCAAATCTGCCCCCATCCCATATCCAGCCTTTCCTCTTCTCCCTACCAACTTGCCTGGACCCAACTTGTCCATCCACTTCCTCACCAAGTGGAAGTGACCAAGTTGATAGATGAAGGGCTGTAGATGTCATATACATGGAAATTAAGGCCTTTAAAGTTCCCTATGATGAACTAATGGAGAAAGTGAAGTGACATGATGTGCTAGGTGGATAAAGAACTGGTTGAATGACAGGAAACCATATTAGGAGTGTCTCAATGGTGAAAGGGGATCAGTGTTCCACAGGGATCAGTGCTGGGGTTTTTGTTTTGTAATCTACATAAATAATCTGGAAGAGGGCATTGTTGGTCTAATCAGTAGGCTTGCAGTTAAGTTTGGAGTAGCAGAAAGCATGGGGGAAAAGTTGGGCAGAGATCTGGGAGTTCTGGTCCATTCCACCCTGAAGGTGGCACAAGTGGATAGTGGTCAAGGCATATGGTATATTGGCCTTCATCAAATGGGGTATTGAGTAGAAGAGCTGGCAAGTCATGTTAAAATTGTACATGACACTTTTGAATGCAGCCAAACCAGTTTGTACAATTTTGGTCACCGTCTTACCAGAAAGATGTGGATGCTTGAGGGTGCAGAGAAGGTTTGAGGATCTTTCCTGGTATGGAAGATGCTAGCTATGAAGTAGGTTAGAATTGTCCTCTTTAGAAAAAAGGAGATTGAGGTCTACAAAATCATGACTAGTATAGACAGGGTGGATAGAGGTTGTCCCCAGGATGAGGATTCTGTAATTAAGTCACTTTATTTCAAGTTGGAAAGTGTCTGGGGGATGTACACCACAAATACTCTTACAGAGGGTGGTTGGTGCCTGGAGCACATTGCCAGCAGAGGTGGTAGAGGCAGGCACAGTAGATTCATTAAAGGTGTCTGGATAGATGCATGAGTAGGTGGGGAGCAGAGGGATATCAATGCCTAGGAATTGGGTGACAGGCTGAGACAGTGGATTTGGATTGACTCAGGCTTTTGTTCACCAGTCCAGTGCACTCGTTCCACTGACCAATCTCAACCACCACCCCCCCGCCCCCCCAACCACAATCCCACCCTCTAAGCTTCCATTGCCTCCCCAGCCCTGTAGAAAGGTCCTTACCAATTATGAACTTCCCTGCTCCTCAAACTGCCTGACCTGTCTTCCAAGCTCCACAGCTTATTGATGCTGTTCCTATACACCCTTTTTGGGAGCAGAGGGTGATGGGAAAGGTTGGTGGTTTGGATGACTGTCCTGTGTAATGTCTAGAACTCGTGCCCATAACTGACATTCAAGCACCTGCCTTTTCACAGGTAACTTTCCACAGTAATTTTTTGAACATGTCTGCTTTACTTTGACTTTCAAGTTTGGAATTCTATTCTATTGTTTTGGAGCTTTTAATACTCCCCTTAGGATCCATTACTGAGTTAATAGAAGTACTTGGTATTCTTTGACAGAGGGCCCCCACCAGCCTGCCCACTTTATTGGGTAGTCACATGGCTTCTAGAGTATCTTGTAGGATATTGTATTCCCTTTCAAACATCAGATCGGCCTTAATTGTTGACCACCTATAAATAACCTATACTCCAAGTAGTGAAACTGTTGAATCTGTGAATGATTTTTGGGGCTTTGAGACTTCATCCCTCAATGATTGAGGTCATATCCACCAATGGGGAAACTGAACATTCCCATTCTCCCTGCAGTGTGCACAGCAGATGGTCAGTTCATTGTAGCAATCACCAGGAACCTGACCCATCCTGCCCTCAACCTGTCCTCTCTGTACGTGAAAGATGGACATGAAGCTGAGTGCAGGCCTAAGCTCATCACAGCGGAACTTGTAGCCTTTCGCTTCCCAATTACCTCTTGTGGATCAACGCAGTGGGTGAGTATTGGAGGCTCCAGCATTCTGTCCCTTTGAACGGGCCAGCTCCCTATTAAACAGTGTCTTCCCTTGCAGGAGGAGAATGGGAGCTTTGTGTATGAAACGGATGTCTTGGGGAAGAGGATGATTCAGACAGGGCCACTGGGCTCAATAACCCGGGACAGCACCTTCAGGTGAGAGGGCAGTGAGATTTGTTGGTATGGAGAGAAGTGTTACTGACTGAAACTCCACACCTATTTCTGTCTCTTGACAGCCTGCACATCCGGTGCAAGTACAAGGGGGAGCATGAGGCAGGCTTACAAATCAATGTCTCAGTTTACACCCTCCCTCCACCACTAGCTGCTTCTGAAGATGGGATCCTGAGGCTGGAGCTGCGAATAGCAACAGGTAGTGCTGCCCTGGTAATAGGAGCACTGGGAATTGTATCCCTTCAGGGGAGTGACCGTTTTGGTTTGTTCTCCTTCTTTTATTTTTCTGTTAGATGGCAGCTACAGCTGGTGGTACAGGGACAGTGACTACCCCATTCAGAGAATCCTTCAGGAGTCGGTGTTTGTTGAGGTTCATGTGAAGGATCGCACTGACCCAATGATAGTCCTGAGATTGCGTGACTGCTGGGCAACCCCTGTACCAGCCCCTGACCATGAGGTGCAGTGGAGTCTCCTGGTGGATGGGTAAGGACTCTGAATGGAAAGGCTGGATTTGGACTGTGGAATGAAGACTACATTCTTACAGTATAGTGTCACTGTAAAATGTGTATATAGCATTGTATGTACATAGTGCCAATACTTTGTGCTTTTTTTCTTCCAATCATGGTTCACTTGTGAATTCCACTTGTTGTTTGATCTTCCTTCATGGTCTTGGGCCTGTCCTTAGTTAAGAATGTGCTTTAATGTTGCCAAGGCCTTTCCCATTTGGAAGAGGATTGTAAAATTGACTGACGACTAAACCTCCTGCCTCACCTTCAATAGCAAACTCCTTGTTACTCCCTTATTTAGGGACAGTCTAGCAACATCTCTTCAGCCTCCACTTTGTGAAGTCTCCTATGATTCTCAGATCAAATTCATCTTCCCTCCACTGACTGAAGGCCCTGCTGTTTCAACCTGATGGTCAGCTGACCAAACATTTATCTTAATGTTGCCTCAACACCATGAGCTGCCTGCTGTCACTGACACCTTGTCAAATAGTTTCTAGAAATCTCTCCACAATCACAGGTTGTCCTTCAGTTTCATGTTTCCTCCAATGACCAATCTCAATAGTGATGTGGATTGCAATTAAGGACTCTAACCTTGGCTCTGACCGAATGAACTGAAAGATAACTGGCCTGTCCATTTTAGCTTTTGCGTTTATGGTTGGATTGTCTGAAACTTTCTACAAGTCTCTACAGCAAAGTCCATTAGACCAGCTCCATTACATCCTGGAGCAAGATGGTCTTTTGAAATGTTTGCCCCCTCTTGGCACCCTCCTTCCTGGCATTTGCAACTCCAATCTGTTACATTTACTCTTGCAATCTATTTCTGGTTTAGTTTGGAGCTCTTGGTCACCTGACCTTCTGTTTCAGGTGTCCCTATGAAGGTGATGACTATCTGACCCTCCTACACCCAGTAGGTGTCTCTTCTGGCCTGCAGTTCCCAACCCATCACAAGCGGTTTGAAGTGAAGACGTTTGTTTTCTTGGATGGAGTGTCTGAGCAGCCCCTCTCTGGACAGGTAACCAAATGGAAGGAATGAGGCCAAGCTCATGAAATCCTTTTGCTGTCTCTGTACTACAACCTGTGCTATTCTCCTCCAGGAAGCTCCCCTAAAGTCTCTCCTTCTTTCTAGGTTTACTTGCACTGCAGTGCTGAGGTTTGCTCTCCCTCTGCTCAGGATGACTGTACAACCAGATGTGGTCCAAGTGAGTTCCTTGAT
>NW_025209199.1:0-2699 GCF_004010195.1 Chiloscyllium plagiosum | reverse complement strand
CTTTGCTGTCAGTCCCCATACGGAACATTATTAAGAGCCTTACTGGGGTCCGAAGAGATAACATCAAAATTACTGCCAACACTGACACACCTGGATACCTCATCCAAATGCTGATTCAAGTCTGTCCTGTGTGAACTCCCCTTGCAGAAAATGCATGCTCACTGTTCTTTATTCATCCCTTCCTCTCATCTCCAAGGTAGGCTCAATCTGCCCCTCAATTGGTTCCAGTCCAACCACCACCAAGTTGAGACTAACTGGTCTGCAATTTCTTGGTTTGTGTTTTGCTCCCTTCTTGAATAAAAGTTTCACTTTGACTTTCTTTCAGTCCTCTGATATCTTTCCTGTAGTCAAAAGGGAATGCAAATGTTTTGCATGCGCCCCTGCTATTTCCTCCGAAGAGATCATCATCTTAACATTGCCATGTACATGTCACCTGTTGGTAGAGATCCATCTACATATCAACCTGCTAGTATACTCAAAATATTCGATGTTAATTCTTTTACATTCTCTCACATGCTTTCTCATTGTTTTGTTTCTCTCCCGAGTGAACACTGAGCGAAGGCATTTGGTTATAACCTTACTTACTTCCTCATGATCCACGCATAATTTATCGCTGTGATCATTAATGGGTATTACTCATTCGCCACCTGTTATTCTTAAAATGAATCAAATTAGAACTGTGATTTGAAGCCCACCTTTGTCCATATCCATGATAATCCTGAAACCTTTCAAAAGAGTTTTGATAAATATCTGCAAAGCGCCCTGCCCCACTGATAGTTCCACTGATACTTAAACATAAGCCCAGGACCACATATGCCCTTCCTTTTTGAGACTTCTGCATGCAGACTTCAAAAACTGCACTGAATCTATTTAAATCACTCTCGAAAGCTTTCAAATTATGGCATTCAATTAATGTTGTGGAAGTTGACAGTCCCAACTATCACAACCCTACGACTTTTACAACTCCTTAAACTTTGCTTAAACATTCCTTAAAGGATAGGATTGTTGGCAGTGTGAAGGAACAGAGGGATATTGGTGTGCAGGAACAACGATCCCTTAAAATGGCTACCCAAGTGGACAGGGTTGTTAAGAAAGCATACGGTGTTTTGGCTTTCATTAACAGGGGGATTGTGTTTAAGCGTCGTGAGATTTTGTTGTAGCTCTATAAAACTTTGATTAGACCGCACATGGAATACTGCATACAGTTCTGGTTGCCTATTACAGGAAAGATGTGGATGCTTTGGAGAGGGTTCAGAGGAGGTTTACCAGGATGCTGCCTGGACTGGAGGGCTTATCTTATGAAGAGAGGTTGACTGAGATCGGACTTTTTTCATTGGAGGAATGGAGGAGGAGAGGGGACCTAACTGAGATATACAAGATCATGAGAGGTATAGATAGAATCGATAGCCAGAAACTATTTCCCAGGGAAGAAATGGCTAACGCGAGGGGCCATAGTTTTAAGCTGGTTGGAGGAAAGTTCGAGGGGATGTCAGAGCCGGGTTCTTTACACAGATAATTTTGAGAGCATGGAATGCGTTGCCAGCAGCAGTTGGGGAAGCAAGATCATTGGGGACATTAAGAGACTGCTGGACATGCATATGGTCACAGAAATTTGAGGGTGCATACATGAGGATCAATGGTTGGCACAACATCGTGGGCTGAAGGGCCTGTACTGTGCTGTACTGCTCTATGTTCTATGTTTGCCTCCTTACTTGTTCTTCTATTTCATTCGGGTTTCATGAAGGAGTTTCAGAAGATGCAATAAACTCCCTAAACAAAATTATGACAGTCTCCTCCACTTTGGATCTTTCACTGTCTCACATGAAGACACTGGATCCTCGAGAATTGAACCTACAAATATGCCTCTCTCCCAAATATGTCTCAGTGAAAGCAATGTCATCATACACCCAGTTCTTAATTTGTATCCTCAACTCAACTGATTTCGTCGGCAAACTCACAGCATTAGAATTGATGCTACTCAACCATGTTAAAGTGCCTTGTAATTTAACTGCTGAAAATGTGTTGCTGGAAAAGCGAAGCAGATCAGGCAGCATCCAAGGAATAGGAGAATCGACGTTTCGGGCATGACCCCTTCAGGAGCCATTCCTGAATAAGGGCTCTAACTCAACACATCGATTCTCCTGCTCCTTGGATGTTGCCTGACCTGCTGCGCTTTTCCAGCAACACATTTTCAGTTCTGATCACCAGCATCTGCAGTCCTCACTTTCTTCTTGTAACTTAACTGGCCAAGAATCACATTCCATTGCCAAATTACTTTACACACGGCCCAACAGCATTTGTAAGTAAACGTCCAGCAATAAAGGCTATACCTTACACTAGATATGGCTTCTCGCAGATGCCATATGAGGGGAACACATGATTACCTTATCTCTCAGGCACTCAGAATGAAACAAACTTGATGTCAGGTAGTTTTAGTAAAAAGGTCATTTGCATTATTTTTCTTCCAACTAAGTCACCGAACCTGTGGTGTTTACAAACATCAGAAACAGGTTCAGAAATTATGTTTTGGATATAGACAACAACAACATCAAAATCTAACTCTGATTGTTACTTAGGGGTTCATTACTATTTAAGCAGTCCTGAAGAACCGCAAAATCAATTTACAAATAATATACACATGTGTCATCTGACATATGATGATACTCACACAGTCTCTCTCTCATGCACATGTTCTCTCT
>NW_025209198.1:0-16046 GCF_004010195.1 Chiloscyllium plagiosum | reverse complement strand
ATTGTGGAGAACAGGGAAATGGCCCAGAAAATAGCCAGTTACTTTGCTTCTGTTCAGTCTGCAGTTTGAAAGAGAGAAGGCAAAATCGGATGTAATGGTGTTACATTTAAATGAAGGTAATTATGAGGACATGAGAGAGGAACTGACGAAAATAGACCGGAAGCAGAGCCTATCAGGGAAGACAGTAGAGCAAAAATGGCAGGAGTTTGTCGGTAAAATTGAGGACACTGCACAGAGGTTCATCCCCAAGAAGAGAAAGATTATCTGGGGAAGGAGTAGACAGCCATGGCTGATAAAGGAAGTCAGGAAAAGTGTCAAAGAAAAAGAGATATCCTATAAAGTCGCCAAGAGCACTGGAAAATCAGAAGACTGGGAAGGCTACAAAAACAAACAGAGGATAATAAAGAGAGAAATAAGGAAGGAGAGGATCAAATATGAAGATAGGCTAACCAGTAATATTAGAAATAATAGTAAAAGTTTCTTTCAATACATAAGAAACAAACGACAGTCAAAGAGTAAACATTGGGCCACTTCAAACTGATGCTGGAAGCCTAGTAATGGGAGATAGGAAAATAGCAGTAGAACTTAACAAGTACTTTGCATCAGTCTTCACAGTGGAAGACATGAGTAATATCCCAACAATTAAAGGGAGTCAGGGGGCTGAGTTGAGTATGGTTGCCATTACAAAAGAGAAAGTGCTAGTGGGCGACATCCTAAAGTTCTGAGGGAGGTGGCTGAGGAAATAGCGGAGGCGTTGGTTGAGATCTTTCAAAAGTCACTGGAGTCAGGGAAAGTCCCGGATGTTTGGAAAATCGCTGTCGTAACCCCCTTGTTCAAGAAAGGATCAAGACAAAAGATGGAAAATTATAGGCCAATTAGCCTAACCTCGGTTGTTGGTAAAATCATTGAATCCATCATTAAGGATGAGGTTTCTAAATTCTTGGAAGAGGAGGGTCGGATTAGAACAAGTCAACATGGATTTAGTAAGGGGAGATCGTGCCTGACAAACCTGTTGGAGTTCTTTGAAGAGGCGACAAGTAGGTTAGACCGGGGAAACCCAGTGGATGTGGTCTACCTCGACTTCCAAAAGGCCTTTGATGAGGTGCCACACGGGAGGCTGCTGAGCAAGATGAGGGCTCATGGTGTTCGAGGTGAGCTACTGGTATGGATTGAGGATTGGCTGTCTGACAGAAGGCAGAGAATTGGGATAAAAGGTTCTTTTTCGGAATGGCAGACGGTGACAAGCCGTGTCCAGCAGAGTTCAGTGCTGGTGCCCCAGCTGTTCACATTACATATTAGTTATCTGGATGAAGGGACTGGGCGCATTCTAGCGAAGTTTGCCGATGATACAATGTTAGGTGGGCAGGCAGGTAGTACTGAGGAAGTGGGGAGGCTGCAGAAGGATCAAGACAGTTTGGAAGAGTGGTCCAGGAAATGGCTGATAGAATTCAATGTGAGCAAATGCGAGGTCTTGCATTTTGGAAAAAATGAATTGAAGCATGGACTACTTTCTAAACGGTGAGAAAATTCATAAAGCCAAAGTACAAAGGGATCTGGGAGTGCTAGTCGAGGATTCTCGAAAGGTAAACATGCAGGTTGAATCAGTGATTAAGAAAGTGAATGCAATGTTGTCATTTATCTCAAGAGGATTGGAATATAAAAGCACCGTTGTGCTACTGAGATTATATAAAGCACTGGTTAGGCCCATTTGGAGTACTGTGACGAGTTTAGGTCCCCACACCTCAGGAAGGACATACGGCACTGGAGCGTGTCCAGCAGAGATTCACACGGATGATCCCTGGAATGGTAGTTCTAACATATGAGGAACGGCTGAGGATCCTGGGATTGTATTCATTGGAGTTTAGAAGATTAATGGGAGATCTAATAGAACTTACAAGTTAATACATGGCATGGAGAGGGTGGACGCTAGGAAACCGTTTCCGTTAGGCGAGGAGACGAGGACCCGTGGACACAGCCTTAGAATTAGAGTGGGTAAATTCAGAACAGAAATGCAGAGACATTTCTTCAGCCAGAGAGTGGTGGGCCTGTGGAAATCATTGCCGCAGAGTGCAGTGGAGGATGGGATGCTAAATATCTTCAAGGCAGAAATTGATAAATTCTTGATATCACAAGGAATTAAGGGCTACGGGGAGAATGCGGGTAAGTGGAATTGAAATGCCCATCAGCCATGATTGAATGGCGGAGTGGACTCGATGGGCTGAGTGGCCTTATTTCCGCTCCTATGTCTTATGGTCTTATGGACTTATCTGTCTTCATGGAACAATATCCAGGAAATCACCCAGAAATACCAAGTTATCATATCGGACATAAAGTCAATTCATATCAGTAACAAGGTAGTATTTGAACATTGCTGGATTGAGCATTGCGACGTCTGACAAAACAGATGTACTTCCTATCAAAATGCCAGTAATAAATCACCAATAGTCGTATTAATTGCACTGTCGATGACTGTGTTTTATTCTCCTGTACAGTCTGCAGAGACCGGAAACTATTGTGAATGAACGTGAACCAAGCACTGTAGATGAATGGAAGGGATCAAAACAGCTACAAAGGGAAGAAGACAAAGTATGGAGAACTGCAGACCAATTAACTTGATATCTATATGGAAATTGTTGGAATCTATAAACGGGATGAGATTTTTGATATTTCGAAATTAACAGCAACAATGGACAGAATCAGCATGCATTTCTGAAAGAGAAATCATACTTGATAAACTTCGGAATTGTTCGAAGTTGTTCCTTACAACAGAGATAATGGGGAACCAGTAGAAGTGGCATACATTGGATTTTCGGAAGGGTTTCTATTAGATCTCAGTGAGTTCGTAAATGCAATGAATGTGAAGGGTATTTGAAGGAATATATGTTAGTGGAAAGTTAAAGTCTCGTTCGCCTTCATTTAAAAGAGTCAGAACATTGATGTAAAGACATGTTGAAGCAGTTTCACAGCGTGTTTGTGGGACTGTACCTGGTGTATTGTGTATTGTTTTGGTGACCGAATCTCAGAAATAATATACTGACCAAAGAGGAAGGGCAATGAGATTCTCGAGACTAATCCCTCAGATGGTGAGATTGCCTGATACGGAAATTCGGCCTGTGATCGGAAGAGTTTCAAAGAATGAGAGGTGGGTCACAATAAAATTTAGAAAATTCACAAAACATATGGCAAGTTGGAAATTCACAGAACGCTTCCCTCGCTGTCTATTCCACATTCAAGGCAAATAATGGCAGAATCTGGGACAGAACAGTTAAGACTGCAATAAGGAGGAAATTCATCACTTGGAGGGGACTAATTAACACAGGGGCATGGACACCTACTGGCAGGCAAGATTAGGGAGAATCTCCAGGTATTCTACAAGTGTCTCAGGCGGAACAGAATAACCAGGGATCAGTAGGACTCATTACTGACTGGCCAAGGTGCATCCAAATCAACTTTAGTGGTAGGAGGTAGAGGGTGGTAATAAAAGGCTGTTTGATTGATTGGAGGCTGGTGTCCAATGGTGTGGCACAATGATCAGTGCTGTGTCTCTTATGATTTCTGATTCAGAAGTGGTGGTGTTGGACTGGGGTGGACAAAGCTAAAAATTGCATAACACCAGGTTATAGTACAAAAGGTTTATTTGGTGGCACTAGCTTTCGAAGCGCTTCATCAAAGCGCACATCCACCTGATGAAGAAGCAGCGCTTCAAAAGCTTGTGCCTCCGAATAAACCTGTCGGACTACAAGCTGATGTTTTTTTTTCACTTTATACCTTATCATAAATGATGCAGCTCTAAATATGGACGAGGGGTGGTGGGTGTCATAAGTAAGTTTGTGTTTGATACGAAGATTGGCCGGGTGATTGGCAGTGAGGAGGAAGGCCTTATGTTTCATGAAGATACAGATGGAATGGTCAGATTGGTGGATCAATGGCAGATGGGATTTCACCCTGATAAATATGAGGTGATGAACTTTGCAAGAAGAAACCAGATAGGGGAGGACTCAATGAATGTCAGCACTCGAGGAAGCTCGGAGTGTGCTTCTCCACACATCTCTAAATGTGACAGGACAGGTTATTGCACAATTTGGGAAAACATAGGGGAGCGTAAACACAGCATTTATACATTGAAGCATAGATTATAAGAGCTATGCGGAACTTTGGTTAGGCCAGGATGGAATATGTATATTTATGAGAGCCACATTACAGGAAGGATGTGTTTGTACTGGAGGGGGTGCAAAGGAGATCCACCAGGATTTTTCCTGGGATGGAGTATATCAGCTATAGAGAGAGGCTGGATAAATTCGAGTTGTTTACTTTGGAGCCGTGAATCAGAAGGATAAGATTCCGAGGGACACGGACAGGGTGAATAGACAGCAGCTATTCCTTTTAGTCAAAGGGCCACACTTTTAAAATGAAGGGTTTGAGGTTTAGTGAGGATTTGAAGATTGTCTTTCACCCAGAGTGCGTTGAGGTCTGGAATACACTTCTTGAGAGGGAGGTTGTCAAGGTAACCTCAAAACCAATAGAAAATACATGGTTTTGCACTTGAAATACCATAGGATTCACAGCTACGGGTCTTGTGTAGGAAAGTGGGCCGAATACAGACCGAGCTGTTTTTCTGATGGTACAGAAACTGTGCTTCTGCTATTGTAGAGACGTGAGAAGTCAATCATTGAGTCGCTTAAGATAGGAATTGATGGGTTTCTGAAGAATATCTTATCAAAGTATATAAGAGTGAATTTGTGATATCTTCTGAAAATATGTCAATGACAAAATTAAGAGAAAATGGTGCAGCTTTCTTACAGTCTGGTTCCAGATAATTGAGGACAGGGAAATAGCAGAACTATGGAGCAAATACTTCAGTTATGCCTTCACAGAAGAAAAAAACAAGAAAATTTCCCAGAAATACTCGGGAACTTTACTCTAGTGAGAAAAACGGAATAGCAACTAAAATAGCAACTAAACAGTTTTAGAGAAAAATATTGGACTGAAATTAATGGGGAGCGACCAAGTCAACAGAGATTTATGAAATGACAATCATATTTGAGAAAGTGGCTTTTAGCAAAATTCGGGAGATGGTATCAATGCAATACGATTGGAATCTCAGAAAGATTTTTGATAAAGCCTCAAGCCTTTTGTTCAAATTCGAAACCCGTGGGACTGGGGCAAACATATGGTCATGGTTTTAGAATGGGAGAGCTGGCAGGAAACAGTGAGTAAGATTAAAACCACTTTTTTAATGTAAGGCGAAGAGGATATAAAAAGTATCGAGATTTGGCATCCAGCTATTTCCAATACACATCATATCTTTGGTTGAGGGGCTCAAAAGCAATATTCCCAAGTCTGCTGACAGTACTGAACAATGTCAGCTTGTGAGTGGATGAGGAGGATGCAAACAAGTTCCAAGGTGATTTAGACAAGTGGAGAGACTGGGCAAAGACGTGGTAGATGGAGAGCAATGGGAGAGATGAGATGTTGTGTACTTTGATGAGAACAATAGAATGGCAGCCTATCATTTCAAAAGAGAGTGGTTGAAAAATGTTGGTCTCTAAATGAACTTAATCTGCATTTTTGTTTTATTGATGTGCACCCCTCCGAGTCCATGTAGGGCAGTGATTTCTAAAGCCTGAAGTCAATACTGGGAATGGCATTGGCACGCTGACCAGTGTATATAGTCCCAGCAAGTGGGGAGCTGTAACATTGAAAATAATCTGGATCTCCCTGTACACCAATAACCGAAAGCAATATTGCAGGAGCAGAAAGCAGGTAGGTCGATAGATGGTGCATTCACCTTCATTTCAGGGGGATTTGAGTTCAGGAGTAAGGGTAATTTACTGAAGCTGTACAGGGCCTTAGTGGGACCCCATCCCAAACATTGTGCAGCATTGTGTGCAGTTTTGGTCTCCTTGTCTAGTAAAGGACAAACCTGACATTGAGGGAGAGCAGTGAAGGATGAACAGACTGATCACTGGGATGACAGGCTTGTTTTGGGAGCAGAGTTTGGGGTGACTGGGCCTGTATTTCATGGAGATTAGGAAAATGAGTGGAGATCTCATTGACATTTATCAAACTGACAGTGTGAGACAGATTGGAAGCAAGGATGATAGTTCACTTTGTAGAAAACGATTCACGAATCGCATTGCATTCAAATCGTACTTAATAAACGAGCGTTATCAGAGAACTGCCATGATATTGAATAGAGGAGAAAACTTGATGAGCCGAAAGCACTAGATCAGTTCTCGTTTTATATTTCACAATATTTCAACATATTTTGGGATATGAACATTGTATGAGGAAAACTGCATTGAGGAGATATTCGGCCATGAACGAGCATGGGGACAGCTCAATGTATTGAATGATCTCCTCCTTTCCAGATGTTTGTGTGCAGGCTGTGGGAAAGCTGTGTAAATATCGTCACAAACTCTGAGGTGTTAGGAAGGAGGCATCTGCAGGGTCGACAGGACCGTGTTTCCCATTCCTTTTTCTGATAACGAGGCTGGTGCCAGATGTTCTGTCCGGTTTTATCCCTTCAGACCTCAGAGCAGTTTGATGCAATTGAGTGTCTTACTTGGCTGATTCAGACACCATTGAAGAGTTTATCACATGTCTGTGAGTCTGGAGTCACTTTTAGGCCAGACCAGGAAAGCACGGGATATTCACTTCCTGAAAGTACATTGGGGAATGAGATCGAAGTTTACAATCAACATTTGACACAAGATCACTTTTACTGACACCAGATTTTCGGTCTCGATATTTTATTAATTATTTTTAACATCCACAAGCTGCCAGAGCATGTTCCTGGTTTGGATTAGTAATCCAACGATATTTCCGCAACAGCACCATCTCACATGGGGACCTATCGGAAACCATACTGACCTGATTATTTCGGTGCTACTTGACAGTTCTGTCAAAAAGCATTCCCAACAATTTGACTGTCATGATGTGACTTCGAGGTGGTAATTGGTAAGATTGCAATTATTCTCCTCTTTGGGGACTGGACATAGCTGAGTAATTTTCCGCATTGCCAGGGAGATGTCAGAGTTGTAGCTGGAATGAAACACCTTCCCCAGGGAGACAGCTCTTTGTGCAGCACATGTCTTCAGTCTTGGGGTCAGGGCCCACTGCCTTTGTCGTATCTACTGTGTTCAGCTGTTTCTTCATGTCACGAGCAGCAAATCAAATTGCTTGAAGACTGGCATCTTTGAGTCTGTGGGCATCATGATGAGTGTGAGGGAGATCATCCACTCAACACCTCTGGCTGAGGATAATGCAGACACCACATCCTTGACTTTTTTTCACTGACGTACAGAGTTGTTCCGATATTTCGGATGAGGATATTTGTGTAGTCCTCTCCTCCAGTAAACTGTTTAATAGTCCATCGACATTTATGCTTGGATTTAGCAGGACGACAGAGCTTAGATCCGAATTGTTCGTCTTGGGATCATTTCCCCCTCTCCATCAGAAGTTAATTCTGCTGTTTGGAATTCAACCAGTCAAATGTGGTAGCTTTAATAACTTGTCAACAGGTTTAGGTGCACGAAATTCCGACCTTGGCATTGCCCAAGTGACCTAACCTGATTTCTGATGCGGTAACACTTCCATTTTCATAATTTCATTCTGCTGAGGGCATCTTCCTGGTGTCACGGCTCCAATTTGTTACTTTAACTCAATCCATTTCAGGTAATAATCTAAATCGTTTATTTTCCACCATGACAACTTCTGTATTTGAAGTGAATGTGTTTCCCTCTGTTTGTTCACCCTGACCATGATTAAAAACTCTGTAGCGTTAGTGATGCCAGTCTTATGCAGTTTCAGAGTCAAGGAACTTGTTCGCCATGCATTATTGTTCAGTTCCAAGTGTACGGCGCTCCAGGTTGGACAGGATGTTTGAGCATCTTTGACATCCTTCTTTGGAAATTGTCCAAAAACAGAAATTGCTGAAGAAATTACTCAAAATGTTGCCGCATCTCCTGGAGTGAATGTAGAGTTAAACTTTCAGTTCCAGTGAGCCTCTACAAAGCTCCCAGTTTCTCCAGCAATTTTTGCATTTTTATTTCAATATCCAAAGTTATTTGTTTTAATGAAAATTTGTTCTGTGCCTATTCATTTCTGGAGAAACTCGGCAGGTCTGTCAGCATCTGCAGAGACAGAAAAACAGTGTTAGCATTTCAAGCCCAGGGTGACACCTTCAGAACTGAAAAGGATTGATTAGATTACTTACAGTGTGGAATCAGGCCCTTCGGCCCAACAAGTCCACACCGACCCGCCACCCACCCCTACCCCTACATTTACCCCTTTACCTAACACTACGGGCAATTTAGCATGGCCAATTCACCTGACCTGCACATCTTTGAACTGTGGGAGGAAACCCACGCAGACACGAGGAGAATGTGCAAACTCCACACAGTCAGTCGCCTAAGTCAGGAATTGAACCCGGGTCTCTGGCGCTGTGAGGCAGCAGTGTTAACCACTGTGCCACCGTGCTGCCTAAAGGGGGAAACTGGGATTTTTAATCCCTTGACAGTGGTGGGGGATGGGTGACAGGGAAAAGAGGATGTGGCAAAGATAAACGGGCTCTTAGCAGTAGTGGACGAGTGGATGAAGTAAAATGTGTCTACATTATGCTGTGAATGGGTGAAAGGGGTTCTTTCTATTGATTACAACATATTGATGTCACAACCAAACAAGGTCATAGGGAGGCCAGGAGGGAGAATGTTGACTATGAGGCATTATATAGGTCTGGCCACAGATACGTTTTCACTGTCGAGATCATCACTCCCTTTAGACAAAGGAATTCAGGTTTTTGACTTCTTATTGGCACTAGTAAGCGTTTCATTCTGCTTTACTATTGTAATATGGAGAAAAACAAATCACCATATGAAGGTTGGGCTGAGTATTGTTTACCTGTCATGCTTAATATTGCTTAAATTTGCAGTGCTTATCTTTAAATGCTTGTTCTTGAAGTTAGTATCAAATGGAGTGTGGGAGGTTGGGTGGTGACATTGTAAAAGTTTCTAAAATCATGAGAGATATGGATAGGGTGAATAGTCAAGATCTTTCCAACGGCATGTGGGAGTTCAGCCATAGTAGCCATAGGTTTAAGGTGAAAGAGGGAAGATTTAAAAGGAATGAAGGGGCAACGTTTTTACACAGAGGGTAGTATGGGTATCGAATGAGCTGCCAGAGGACGAGTGGTAGATGCCAGTACAGCTACAACATTTAAAACTCATTTGGACAAACATATCAATGGTAAACATTGAGAGGCATATTGGCCAAATGAAAGCAGATGGGACGAGCTTAATTTGGAAATACTGGCCAGCATGGACATTTAGCAAAGCTTCACGCAGAGTCAGTGTGGGTTTGTGAAAGGGAAATTATACTTTGGCCTGTACAATTATGCAATGAATTTCTGGAGATGCCTGAGAATGTAACAAGTGGGTTTGATAAAGGAGATCTGGTAGACACCAGGCTTTCCAGAGATTTTCCGCAAGGTATGACAAAATAAAAGTCCTTACACAAGACGGAAGCTCGCAGGATGATGGACAATTTATTAACATGGGATGATGATTGGTTAGCTCATAGCAATCGGAGAGTCAGGATTAATACATTTTCATAATAAAAGTGTATCTGCTGGAGTGCCACAACTATTAGTCCGATGGCATCAGTTATTTATAATCTATAGTGATAGCCTGAAGGAGGGAGTTGAGTGCAATATACATCCGAGTTTGTGGATGACACTGAGAACCAAAAGGCAAGCTGTTATTTAATGGAGAGGACTTCCAGAAAATGAGCAGTACAAAGGGATTGGAATATTCCTGTGTATGAAACATAAAGGCAGCATGCTGATGCAGCAAGTAACTAGGTAGGTTCATTAGACAGGTTCCTGGGATGAAAGGGTTGTGTAACTGAGAATCTCTAAAATGGTGAGGCAATTATTCATTGGGGTTTAAATGAATGATGAGTGATACTGCTGAAAAATACAAGACACAGAAAGGGCTTCAGAAGGTAGATATTGAGAAGTTGCTTCCATTCTTGCCCTCAGTGTCGAACTCGAGGATATAGATACTGAATAAGGAACATCGATTACATTCTAAGATGCAAACCGATGTCTTCTCTCAGAAGGTCGTTAACGTCTGGAATTCCCTGACCCAGACAGGTGTGGAAGGATACAAGGAGTCGGCAAGAAAGTGGAGTTGAGCCCTGGAGTAGATCAGCCATGTTTGTATTAAATGACAGGGCAAGCTTGATGGGCGGAATGACCTACTCATGTTCCTGGAAATCGTGTTATAAAATGTTGCATTCAGGGAGAGAAGATGATTTGTTGATTTAACCTTGGATGGGGTATGTGGCCTGTATTCCAACGTATCTGGGGCTGCAACATGACCCACATCTGGAGCAGAAGATAAAGAGAGGGTAAGCATGGAAACGGGGATTGGGGGTGGGAGTTCACTTCCTGACCCAGCCGAGATTTTCCACGTACATTTCCCAAAAAACACCAAACCATCGGAGTGGCCACGATCTGTCACCACGTAGCAGGTCGGAAGGTCTGAATGGAACATCAGAACATAGGGCTGAGGGACACGAGAGCGCCATTCAGCCCTTTGACACTTCTCCACCAGGGAATGAGTTCATGGCTCATCTCATTGTGGTCCCAGCTGCACTTTTCTCTCCATGCACCATTATCCCTGACTCATCTGTCTATCGAAAATTCGACAAAGCCAGCCTCATTATAATACAAATATCTGGCTGTCCCAAACGTTTGGGAAAGAGAATTCCCACTTGAATGAAATCCCACTTTCTGAATTTCTCCTAATTCCTGAGGTTAGAAGATGTCACTGTTTCCTTTTCTAGTCCCACTCCTCCACTGCTCACAACAAATTTTAAATGTAACCAGTTTGGTGATATGCCCGATGAAAAAGCTCTCAAACTGGGTCAGGTTCAGTGACAGGAACAAGTCAAACAGATTTCTTTAGTCAGCCACAAATAACTGAGCGAACTAATGGATGTGCATGGTGGATCCGTGGTTAGCACTACGACCTCCAATCCCCAAGGAGCTGCGTTCAATTCCAACCTCAGGCAATTCTTCATGTGGATTTTAAACATTCTCCCCATGTCTGTGTGGGTTTCCTTCCAGTTACCTCCCACAGTCCAAAGATATGCAGCTTAGAGTGGATTAGCCATACTAAATTGCCCATAGTGCCCAGGGATGTGTTAGTTAGATCGGTTTGTCATGGGAAATGCAGGGTTACATGGATAGAGGAGGGGGGCAGGTCCGGGAGGGGATACTGTTCTAAGGGTCAATGTGGACATGATGGACGGAATGTCCGGTTTCCACACTGCAGAGATAAAAGTGACCCGAAGTTTGGACTATACAAACACGCAGTGGGTAACTATCCAATCCACTCTCCTCTAGGTTTTCTATGTTTCAATATGATCACCTCTCAATCCAAGAGTAACCTGTTAAAACCTTCATAATATAAGACCCGCATCCCTGGAATACATGAAGTGAAACATCTCCAAACTGCTTCCAATTTAATTATATCCTTACTCAGGTAAGGAGACAAAAATAATCTCACACACAGATGAGGTTAATTTTTGTTTTCACAGTGATGAGAGTATTTGGAACTCTCTTCCTCGCAGAGCATTGGAGGCAGAGATATTGAAAGTTTTGAGGCACAGTCAGAAGGTTCATAAATAATAACGGAGTCAAGGATTATCGGGGAATGGCAGGAATGTGCATTGTTCGGGAAATGCTAAAAGTGGTACAAAATCACACTGCTCCAGAACATCCAGGAATATAATGCAAAATAAAAGGATAATATCGATAAATGCTAAGGGGGAATCTGAGATAGCGACGATCTGGAAAGTCTGCTTTGTTGGGTTCTGCATCACAGCACTGGCAAGTGGTTGCCTAACCCATTCCATCCCAGCAATTTACTTAAAATTCAACCCTAAAAAAGTGATAGAATCTTTACTGATCCCAGCTTGTCAAGTGGAAATGACAAAACACGGGAAAGGATCGAGTCAGTCCCAACACACGGTGCAGCCATCAGAAGCATCGAGCCTGCCTGAGGCCGCAGCTGCAACCCACTCTGCTCGTTCCGTGGACCTAGTTACTCACCAGACCTTGGTCACTGAGTTCAGCAAGTTATGTGAAACGGTTGAAGGCATTATTAAAGAAAAGTTCAGCCGTGGCTAGAACCTCTACCACTCTCGGACGCACTCCAAAAACATGAGCAGCAACTTGACAGCCTTGGAAACAGAACAGACGATGTCAAGCGCCGAACAGCAGTGGCAGAGACCGCGATCGATTCCTCTCAGGAGAGCATCCAAGCCCTTGAAAAACAGATCCGTACCTTAACTGAACATGATGGCGACCTCGAGAACAGGGGCAGGATGAAGAATGTTCACGCCATCGGTCTGCTGGCCCAGACAGCAGGTGGTCAGCCAGTGAGAATTTTTCGAGATCTGGCTGCAGCGATTCCTTCTCTTCGAAACTGAAGAGGGACGGGTGAAGACTGAGGCAGTTCATCGGGTTACGGTGCATAGGTCATGCCCAGACCAGCGCTCTCGCGCTTGTGCGGTTTCATAGTTATGGGATAAACAAAGACTAATGGAAGCTTCCAGAACCCAAGGGAAAGATCCGATGGCTTTAATACAAGGGTCCCAGGATTATGTCCTTTCGGGAATTTTCAGCGGCGGTGATTCAGACAAAAAAAATTGTTTGATTATATAGAACATAGAACATTACAGCTCAGTACAGGCCCTTCGGCCCTCGATGTTGCGCCGACCTGTCATACCAATCTTACCTACACTATTCCATGTACGTCTATATGCATGTCCAATGACGACTTAAATGTAATTAAAGTTGGCGAATCTACTAACGTTACAGGAAAGCATTCCATACCCTTACTACTCTCTGAGTAAAGAAACTACCTCTGACCTGTCCTATATCTATCACCCCTCAATTTAAAGCTATGCCCCCTCGTGCTCGCCGTCACCATTCTTGGAAAAAGGCTCTCCCTGTCCACCCGATCTAACCCTCTGATTATCTTATATGTCTCTATTAATTCACCTCTCAACCTTCTCCTCTCCAATGAAAACAGCCTCAAGTCCCTCAGCCTTTCCTCGTAAGACCTTCCCTCCATACCAGGCAGCATCCTAGTAAATCTCCTCTACACCCTTTCCAAAGCTTCCACATCCTTCTTATAATGCGATGACCAGAACTGTGCACAAGACACCAAGAGCGGCCACACGAGAGTTTTGTACAGCTGCAGCATAACCTCATGGTTCCGGAACTCGATCCCTCTGTTAATAAAAGCTAAAACACTCTATGCATTCTTAACAAACCTGTCAACCTGGGTGGCAACTTACCAGGATCTGTGTGCCTGGACACCGAGATCTCTCTGCTCATCTACACTACCAAGAATCTTACCATTAGCCCAATACTTTTCATTCTGGTTACTCCAACCAAAGTGAATCACCTCACTCTTGTCCGCATTAAACTCCATTTGTCACCTCTCAGCCCAGCTCTGCAGCTTATCTATGTCTCTCTGTAACCTACAACATCATTCGTCACTATCCACAACTCCATCGAACTTAGTGCCGTCTGCAAATTTATTAACCCACCCTTCTACTCCCTCATCCAGTTCGTTTATAAAAATGACGAACGGCAGTGAACCAAACACCGATCCTTGCGATACATGACTGGTAACTGGACTCCAGGATGAACATTTCCCATCAACGACTGCCCTCTGTCTTCTTTCAGCAAGCCAATTACTGATCCAAACTGCCAAATCTCCCACAATCCCATTGCTCCGCATTTTGTACAATAGTCTACTGTGGGGAATCTTACCAAACACCTTGATGAAATCCATATACACCACATCAACTGGTTTATTCTCATCTACCCATTTGGTCACCTTCTCAAAGAACTCAATAAGGTTTGTGAGGCATGACCTAGCCTTCACAAAACCGTGCTGACTATCCCTAATCAATTTATTCTTTTCTAAATGATTATAAATCCTATCTCTTTTAACCTTTTCCAACACTTTACCAACAACTGATGTAAGGGTCACTGGTCTATAATTACCAGGAATGTCTCTACTCCCCTTCCTGAACAGGAGAACCACATTTGCTATCCTCCAGTCTTCTGACACTATTTCTGTAGAAGATGACGATTTAAAGATCAATGCCAAAGGCTCGGCAATCTCCTCCCTGACTTCCCAGAGGATCCTAGGATAAAACCCATCCGGCCCAGGGGACCTATCTATTTTAACACTCTGCAGGATTTCTAATATCTCCTCCTTGTGAAGCTCAATCACAGCTAGTCTTGTAGCCTGTATCTCAGTAATCTCCTCGACCACATTGTCGTTTTCTAGAGTGAATACTGCTGAAGAATATTCATTTCGTGCCTCCCCTATCTCCTCTGACTCCACACACTAGTGCCCACTACTATCCTTGATTGGCCCTAATCTTACTCTCATTATTCTTTCATTCCTTAAATACTTCGGGTTTACCCTGATCCTACCCGCCAACAACTTCTCATGTCTCCTCCTTGTTCTTCTGAGCTCTCTCTTTCGGTCTTTCCTTGTCACCCTCAAGCGCCCTAACTGAGCCTTCACATCTCATCCTGACATAAGCCTTCTTCTTACTCTTGACCAGAGATTCAACTTCCTTCGTAAACCACGGCTCCCGCGCTTTCCAGCTTCCTCCCTGCCTGACAGGTATATACTTATCTAGGACACACAGTCGCTTTTCCTTCAATAAGCTCCACATTTCTAATGTGCCTATCCCCTGCAGTTTCCTTCTCCATCCTCTGCTTTCTAAATCTTGCCTAATCGCATCGTAATTGCCTTTCCCCAGCTGTAACTCTTACCCAGTGGTATACATCTATCCCTTTCTATCACTAAAGTAAACATTACAGAATTGCGAGCGCTATCACGAAAGTGCTCACCTACTTCCAAGTCTAACATCTATCAAGAGAAGAGTAAGGGAACTTGGGAATCAGTATTCCCTCTAGTACCCAACGGTTCTCCGTATTGCATTTAATGGATCCATGAACTCGTCTGACTCTGCAGAGAAAACGAAAACTTTGTGGACATTTTAAATTCCCCTATCGATTTTGTTTCGGTTTTGGTTTTTTAATATGTTTAGTTTTGGAAAGTTTTGATAGCTTGTCTATTGTAGTAGTTTTAGTTTGTGTAGTTTTTAAGCTCTATGAGACTTTGTTTATTAATGATCAGTAATTCGAGATCATCATCTCTCGAGTTCAAATGTTGCTGCAGTGTGTGTTCTGGATACTGATGTGCTTAAATGGTGTACTTAGAACATTAATAGGATCCATTGGCCAGTCAAGAGGAAAAATTACTTTCTAGTTTAAAAAAGAGAGGGTGGATGTTGTCCTATTGCAGGAGATGCACCTCGATGACAAGACACATTTGACGTTCCAGCAGGGCGGGTTTGATCGGGTTTATTTCTCGTCTTTTAATACTAGGAGTAGGGGATAAGCCATACTGGATAGGAAGAATCTTCCATTTAAATTACTTGATTGTACTTGACACTCAAGGGAGGCTCATAATCCCCAAAGCCTTGAACTACGGTAAATACTCCAATATTTTGAATGGTAATTGCGACCCCGCCCAACTCCCCACCCCCAACGCACATTCTTAAAGTCCGGGTAGATGCATTTTCCAAATTCAGTCATCTTGCATCATGGCACATTATCGTAGAAGGAGATTTCAACAGTCTTATGGCCCCCACGGTGCAGAATGTCCAAAGGTCCCCCAATACACTCGTTATGATGTAAGCAATTAATGGATTTGTGTGCAGAACTAGATGCCTGGAGGCAGACCTACCTCACAAGTAGGGATTTTAGTTTCTCCTTTCACCTGCAGAAATGCCACACGAGGGTTAATCTCTTCCCCATCCCTGCAACAATCTTAGATTCGGTGGCATCCTGCACAATTGGCAATATTACCATTTCTGAACATGCTTAATGATTAAAATTAAGGACAACATGACAGATTCGAGACACTGCCGAAGGTATC
>NW_025209197.1:0-16046 GCF_004010195.1 Chiloscyllium plagiosum | reverse complement strand
TGTTTTTACCTCTTCAGATTGGTATGACAGGTCAGCGCAACATAGACGGCCGAAGGGCCTTTACTGCGCTCTAGTGTTCTATGTTGTATGTTCCCCTACCTCCTCCGACTCCTGGCGCAAGTTCCCTCCACTATCCTGATGAGCCCTACCCTCACTAAAGCCATCATCTTGTTCCTCACAAAAATATAGAACATCTTAAGTTTTACCTTAATCCTACTCACCAAGTCTTTTTCATGCCCGCTTCTCGCTCTCCTGAGATTATTCTTCACTTCCTTCCTGACTACCTTGTAACCCTCTAGAGCCTTGTCTGATCCTTGCCTACTTAACCCTAAGTCATTTTCCTCCTTCCTCTTGAGATATTCTACATCCATTGATACAATGGAGATATGGAGCTGCAAATGGATTGGAGCTGCACATCCTGTCACTTCCGACATGGGCTGCAGGTTTCCCCAGGCTGGGCAGTGATCTAACACAGTGTTACAGAACAATGCACTGGGGCAGTGTACACAGCTCTACATGCTGGGAGGGTAACTGCTCCTGGTTTACAGTTCAATGCACTGGGGTGGTGTACACAGCTCTACATGCTGGTAGGGTAACTGCTCCTGGTTTACAGATCCATGCCCTGGGGTGGCATACACTGCTCTACATGCTGGGAGGGTAATTGCTCCTGGTTTACATAACAATTCACTGCTGTTCACTGCATAGCTCCCAGTGCTGGAGAGGCAGTTCATGGACTGGTGTGGTCTGCACAGATTGCTGGGTTATATTGAGCAGTACACTCGCCTAGTCTGAACACTGCTACATGCTGCACAGATATATCATCTGGATTATGGTGTCTGATTCTGTGACGTGGATTTCAGCTGATTAGTCAGCACATTTACTTTATATGCATATTTTTGTTATTGGACCTAAGAAAGTACTACTCATCCAGTTAATCCCATTTGTCTGAGAAGAGCCACGTTTACTGAACTTGTCGATCAAGTACTCATCCAACTATAACATGAATATCCGTCCTTCTGTACCTTAACCTGGCCGTTGGTACTCATATCCCTGGAATCCCGGGGAAATCATTATGAAGCTCAGAAACAATTTGCAAAATGTATGGCTCGTGGTCTCCTGTACGTCCCATTTGGCTGTGAGTCCCATTTGGATCCCTAGTGTATCGAGAGCTGGCATTGCGAAGCTCAGAAACAATGAAATGGTATGTGTCACACTGCTGTTTACTTCCCAGTGTGTTCCATTTGGTGCTCCATAGACAGGGAGGTGTGTGCTGGGCTGTTGTTCACTTCCTGGTGTGTCTCATGTGGTACTCCAAAGACAGGGGTGTATGTGTTTGACTGTTGCTCACTTCCCGGTGTGTCCCATGTACTGGTCCATGGGCGGGGGGGTGTGTTTGGCTGCTGTTCACTTCCCGGTGTGCCCCATGTGGTGATCATTGGACAGGTGTGTGTGCGTGCTGGTCTATTGTTCACTTCCCGGTGTGCCCCATGTGGTGCTTCATGTTGGACAGGGGTTCCGGCTGCTTTAGACATGCCTTTGAACCTTGGACTGTGCGTGTCCACTGTGCTTGTCTCTCTCAGATGATTGTGTGGTCAGTAACACGAAGAAACCTCTCGAGTATTATTGTAAAGGAGCAGGCCTCTAACTTGTAGCTGAGGGGCTTCTGACTGTCTCCTGTTATTGAAAGGTTAGTGGAGGTTAGTGAATGGTTTGCTAGAGGTTGTGCTGTGACCCGCCTCAGACATTCAGGGAGACCTGAGGATTTGGTGACCCAACTTTGGATGGCGCAGAGGGACTGTAGTTACAACACCTGCGTCTGTAAGATGAACAACAAATGGAGCAGAGGCTGCATAGAGAGGAAGATCTGAAACCACGGAGTGAGTGCTTGGGGAAAGGGATCTGCTGTATCCACTCGGGAAGCTGTTCCTGGAAAACCCAAAGTTACATTTAATTCAGGAGCAGAGTGTGAGGGGAGCCTGACTGAACAAGGAGCTGAAAATGTGTTGCTGGAACAGCGCAGCAGGTCAGGCAGCATCCAGGGAACCTGTTCCCTGGACGCTGCCTGACCTGCTGCGCTGTTCCAGCAACACATTTTCAGCTCTGAACAAGGAGCTGGTCACAGAGTGGTGTCACTTCCTTCAACACAATCTCCATCTTCACACCAGGGGAGGACGGTGCTGCCGGGGTCACTGTTTCACTCAGCTTCTATGATCCCGAACTTTCCAGGCAGGAGTGGGTGACAGATCCATCATCTCCCAGTATGTCGACGTCAACGTCGCCATTTGGAGACGGAGGATATATATGGTAGTTGAGAGCAATGGGGTACCTGGGAACATCAGGAAGATGGAGCAACACTTCCCCTGTCTGATCGGGTCAGAATGAACCCTCCAGTACACACTGCATCACTAAGGCCTGTAGTATTTTTCCGTTTCAGTAACACTTCCTACCATTCTTCCTAAAGAAAATGACAGACTATATATTATCTTTAATCCCATTTGCTAAACTTTTATCCATTGACTTCGTCTATCCATATCCAATTACAGACTCTCCACCTTCCCTTGATAATTTAGTTTCCTGTTTATCTCAGTTTAATCGGCATACATAGTTACAGTACATTTGTTCCACTCCTCCTGATCCTTTATACAGATTGTAAAGAGCTGTGGACCCTGCACTGGTCACTGTGTGACTCCACTGGTGACGTTCTGTCAAACTGACTAAGGCTGATTTATCTGGAGTGTCTGCTTCCTGTCTGATAACCAGTCCTCCCCCATTTATGTGTAACACATTCAAAGCACTGAATAAGAACGAGGAGCATCAGTTCGGCAATCCAGCCCCTCAGGCCTTCCGACATTGAATACAATCATAGCTGATGTCATTGCGGCCTCAGTTCCACGTTCCTGTCCGCTCTCCATATTCCTTCAGTTACTCAATATCCCAGCACCTACTGCACTCTGGGCAGTGAATTACACAGATTCCCAACCCTGTGACAGAAGTATGTTCTCCTCACCCCTGTTTCATTTCTCCCCCACCTCATCCTAAAACTATGGTTTTAGGATCGTTCGAGATTGTCCCACATGAGGAAATATCAACTTCACCTCTACATTGTAAATCACCTTTAACATCGTCCAGACCTCCGACATCTCCTCTCATTTTTCTATACTCCAGGCAGTGTTGGCCTGAACTGCTCAATCTCTCTTCAGAGGACAAACCTCTGGAGTAAATCGATTAAACCACTTCTGAACTGCCTCCATGGCAAATACATCCCTCCTACAGTCAGGACACCAAGACTGCACACAGTACTCCGTTGCGATCTCACACCTCCCTCCCTTTATTATCCATTGTTTTATAAATAAATGCCAAAGTTGCACTTGCCTTTCTCATTATCTGCTGTACCTATATCTGAGTATTCTGGACGCGGACAGCCAGATCCCTCTGCACCTAATCATTCTGAAGTCTCTCTCCATTTGGATAATAATTTGCCTTTCTGTTACACTGATCCAAACGGATACACTTATACTTTTCGTTGTTCAGTTTCTTCTGTCAAATGTTGCCCCAACCTATCCATATACATTTTCTAACTTCTTGCATCTTCATTGCAATTTCTCACCTGAGTTAGTGTCATCTGTTAATTTGGTTATAACATGTTCTATCCTCTCAACTACTTAAGACTATAGATTGTAAATAGTTGGGGCCTGGGGACCAAGACATATGGTTTCCTAAAAGTTGAATTTTGCCAAACAGAAAATGACCCATATTTTTTCCATCTCACTGCATTTTGTTGCTTCACTAAGCCTGTATCCAAGCTGAAAAATTACTTTTAATCGTAAACGATCTTATTCTGCAGATTAATCATTTGTGCAGAGCTATTCAATGCCTTCTGGAAGTCCAAATATTTCATCTCTAGGACCACAATGATCCAAATCATGTTGATTCTGATGGATTGTGGTTTGACTTTTCAAATTTCTGAATAATCGACTTTAACAATATTTCTTAAATTTCAACAGTTTTCCTCACTACTCTATATTCCATCGTGAAGGTGATAATTCTAAATTTTTACCTCTCTATAATCTCTTTGTTCGCTCCAATCCTGTATAATTGGCATATGGCGTGAAATGACCTGCTCTGATTGCTCTCGAAGAAGTCTGAGTCGCTGAATGGACTCATTCTCTTCCTTGTGCACAAAATCGATAGGCTGATGTCTTTCTGGTGTTCCACATCACCATCTCGGTAGTCTGCCTGTCCTCCTCCTGTTGATGCGTAAGAGTCGTGAGAGCTTATGCAATCTTCCTGTTGCTGTGTAACAGTTTGAGGGATGAAAAAAACTTCTCATATTCCTCCATTACAGGCTGGAGATACTGAACGGTCTCTCCTGCATCCCTGATATAGGACTGAGGGAATCATTGGCCTTCTTCTGTTCCCATAAACCAGACACGTGAGGTAAACTTCTTCCTCCTTTCCTATAAGAAATCTTATAGTTTGCATCCTTCTCCAATTCCCGTGCAACAGGCTTGATGGGACTGAATATTCTCCAGGTATCCCAGTGCACCAATCTCCAGTCCCTCTTCCAGTTCCTATGTTACAGACTTGAGGAGGCTGAATAGACTGCTCCTATTGCTGCATAACAGGGTACTGGTGCTGCATGCCTACTCTGGGCCCAGTGTTATCGACTTGAAGAGCTGACTGACCTCCTCTCGTAACTGTATATCAAGCTTCAGGGGCTGAATAGCCTCTTCCTGTACTGGTGTAACAGGGTCAATGTCCTTCAAGACACTACCTCCTAATAAATGACAGAAGGCACTGAACGAGAGAGTGCCCGTACTCTGAAGCACTCTCGTCTCCATATCTGACTTACAGAGATGAACCATTAATATAGTCTTTTTTCTGTATAAAGTCCTGAAGCTGAAAGTAACAAAAGAGGTCCCTCCCAGATACCTCATATTCCTGTCTCAGCTGCTCAAAATTCATCATGACCTCCCCGTCAAAAAATTCTCCCAAACAGGAAACTCATCTGGACTCCCAGAGCCTAAAGCCAGAATCCAAAAATCCCGGCTGGAATCCTCCCAATCCTACAATGGGAGTGAAAGCCGAAGTTTTTGTTTTGTAAAGTGCTCTCAACTTGTCCATCATTCTCCATGCTTTCACTGTGTTAAGGACGATCGGTTTCTGCAATTCTCCTTAACAGTCCTCATCTTGTCCATGAACAACAGATTAATGAGGGGACAATTTGCCTAGAAGGCCTCGATGTCCAGTCAAATTGACCATGGGTCCTGAAAAGCCCAATCAGCCACATCAGATAGCAAGGAACTTGATTGGTATTTCTTAAACTATGGAAAATCGACACGCCCCCATTCACTGTGGAAGCTGCAATTTGTCCAGGTTAATAGGAGGCCATCTCTGACACAAGATGAAAGATCAAAGCCAATTGTTAAGCCTCCATAGCGCCTGCCTAGGCAGCGTCAAAGGGAGCATTGGCATGGGGTATCATAAACAAGGAAGGACATTCATTTTAACCAGAGCTAACCCAAACAGAATATTGGATGATTCTCTAGCAACTGCACGAAGTTAGTTTTATATAATTAATCGAAGACTTGGATGATAAAAATACCTAAACCTCCTTGTGACCATCTGGAAGGTAATCAGATTCGGTAATCAAGGTCGGGTACTCCAATAAGACCCCCAACAGGATGGCCTCCGATTTCATAAAATTGACTTTATAACCTGAGAAAGATCCAAATAAATTAATCATTCGTATTAAACAGGACACAGATATCATTGGGTTAGTTAGAAAGAGAGGAATGCCATCTGCTTAAAGGGTGATCTTATTCCTCCTTGCCAGTGATATTGGCGTTGCTCCAGATGCCAACGGCTCAATCATTAATGTAAATGGTAACAGTGAAAGGGGGCAACTTTGTTGGCTGCCACTGTCAATACTAAAATTGTCAGATCTTATACCATTAATGAAATTTGCTGCTTTTGGGTCACTATATAACACTGCCACCCCACCTGGCGAAGACCCCTCCAAGACCAAACCATTAGGTCAAGTGCTTTCTCTGCATCCAGGGAGACAACTGAGCCTTGCTGGCAGACTGGAACCTTATTTAGCACTCTTCTAATATTATCAGAGGACCTATGGCCCCTAATAAAAATGGTCCTCTTTCACAATGGACCTTCAAAGCCAGCATTTTCGACAAAATTTTAAAGTCCATGTTTAATAATGAAATAGGCACATACAAAGTGCAATCCTCTGGGACTTTCCCTCTCTTGAGAATAAGATGAATATTTCCTTCTCTCAGAGAGGATGGGAGGCAGTCCTGACTGTAGGAATAATTGTACATATCCAACACTGGCCCAGCCAGCATGTCTATCTCACACCAAAAATCCATCTGGGCCGGGGGCTTTACCACTCTGGAGCTGCCTCAATGTCTCCTGTATCTCTCTGATTATCAGAGGGGCATTCTAAAGAGACGCCTGCTCTGAACTTACACCTGGGAGGTTCAAGGTCTTAATAAAGGACTCCATCATCGCCAATCAGTCCTCCAAGCCCGCTGACTGGAACAACCCAGAGTAGAACTTCCTGAACGCTGCATTAATCTTTTTGGGATCGCGGGTGATAATAGCAGCAATCTTCTTTCCGGCCAAGTATGCCTAATATCTACCTGGTTATCACCATGGAGAAAGTGAGGACTGCACATGCTGTAGATCAGAGCTGATAATGTGTTGCTGGAAAAGCCCAGCAGGTCAGGCAGCATCCAAGGAGCAGGAGAATCGACGTTTCGGGCATGAGCTGGAGAATCGACGTTTCGGGTTCCTGAAGAAGCTCTGGTTATCACCATGCTCAAATATCATCTGTTTCACAAAGGAAATCTCTCTCTTTGCTCTCTGGGTGAGTGCAGCATTCAGAGCAGTCCGGAGGGCTGTAATCTGCTGCAATTAAGTTATAGACGGTCTGACAAAATATGGTGTATCAGCTCTCTTCAGCCGAGCCTCAAGCATACGCAGCTGTTCTCCCTTCTGCCGCTTCTGAGTCACTGAGTAAGAAATAATCAAATCCCTTGTATAGACTTTGGCAGTCTCCCAGAGCACCATCGGATTACTGATCGTGCACAAGTTCATGTTCCAAAAAAAATTAAATTCCCCCGAAAAATACTCAATGAATTTGCTATCCCTCAGGAGGAAAGGATCCACGTGCCAGTGTCGTGAGCCTGTCCCATCACCACCATCCTTGACCTCCATGTACACTGCCACATGATCAGAAATCGTTCCCAATTCTAAAGGACAGCATCGAATTTAAGACGACCAAAGGGCAAACAACATGCCAATCTTAGTATATCATTTAGGTGGGTTCGAAAAAAAGGTGAAGTCCCTATCTTCAGGGTGAAGACATCTCACACATCCACCAACCCAGCTACCTTTTCAGGTCCACCAGCTGCCTGGGTGGCGGGGAAATACCTACGATACCCCTTGACATCCTATCCACCTCTGGGTCCACACATCAGTTAAAGTCTCCCCTTAATTGTACGACCCAAGAAGCTTCCAGCACCTGTTTTTCTCTATCGTGCTGGAGTTGCACAAGGACCGGACAGGGATGCTAGTCCGATCCGGGCCTGCACACTGCAACCCGGTGGGCCCGCTCGACCCGCACCCAGTCTGCCCTGACTTCCAGTTTCAAAACTTGTGTGAGTCATTGTTCCAAGAAGCTGACAAGCTGGCTTTTTTGTTCCATTCCGGCAGCCTGACCAAGCTGATGTTCTTCTGACGGCTCCAATTTTTGAGGTCCTCGACCTGCTCTACTAAGGCCTGTACCTACCATTCTAGGGCTTGGACCCGACCCGCTGAGGATTCTGCCATGGTTTCCAAAGCCGCAGTCCACTCTACCACCTCCACAACGTGTGGCCCGAGACGCTGGATCTCTTGGTCATGCTTCTGCAGCTTGGCTGAGATCAGTTCCAGCATGGTTCAGGTCTCCTCCATTGCTGAATAACCAGGGAAAAATTAGGATCCATTTCGAAACCAAGGGGGTATTCAGTATGTGAAACTGGGAAAATTGATAGACTGTAACACGAGAGCTTCACATCTGTTTTAGTTGGGAGAAGGAAGATGCAGGTACAGAATTCAAGAAGATGGACTGGGAAGCTCTCGAACAAATTGATATAAGATGCAAGTTGGGATTGATGGTTTTGGATAATGTAAAGTCCAGATGAGTTGTATCGCAGGATGCTGTTGGAGACAAGAGAGGAAATGTCCTGACCTAAATGTTTTAGTTGAATCTGACCACACAAGGGAGGTGCTAGAGGACTGGAGAACAGCTATGTGGTCCCAAGTTACTGGGACCACATAGCTGGTCCCTAGTAGAGATAGACCAGTGTCTCGTGGTGTACCACAGCGAGCAGTGCAGTATATCAAATTATTTGTGGTATTCATAAATGATGTAAATGTGAATGTGTGGGGGGTGGGGGCTGAGCATAATAAGTAATTTTGTGTTTGACACAAAGATTGGCCAGGTGGTTGGCAGTGATGAAGAAGGCCTTATGTTACAGGAAGGTACAGATAGAATGGTCAGATGATCAGATCAATGGCAGATGGAATGGAACCCTGATAAATATGAGGTGATGCACTTTGTAAGAAGTAACCAGACAGGGGGGAATTCAATGAATAGTAGAACACAAGGGATGTCAGAGGGTGTTTCTCCACACATCCCTGAATGTGACTGGACAGTGTAATAGCCAGTTAAGAAATCACACGGGACTGTAGGCATAGTGTTTATTCATCGAGGCGACATGAGTTAAACATGCCATTGGTTAAGCCATAGATAGATTACTGTGTGCAGTTCTGGCAGCCATATTACAGCAAGTGTTTTGGTTTCTCAGTAACATCAGAAACTATTGGGGTCTCCACAGAATTGGAAGCTTCAGTGGAAGTCTCCTGGCTGCAACTCTCTCTAAATTTTCACTTGATTTGTTTTCCCTCCTCGATTGGAGAACTGCATCTGAGAATCTGTGTCTGATCTTTCCTTTTTGCCAAGTACATGTATCAGAACACTTAATTATTAATAGAGTCTAGGCCAACGCCTTCAAATATTTTTGAGGAGCTCTGCTGTCGTCCATAACATGTGACTCCTTCTCTTCCTTATAATTGGTTGGAGTCACTAAATGGGCTATCTCTACACTTCTCCAATAATTTCATTGAGCTGAATGACTTCCTCATATTCCTGTGAAGCTAGCGTGAGGCGCTGAATAATCTCCTCCTTTTAAATGTGCAGTGTCCAGCAGCACTGTTGCATGAATGTTACCGATACTTCCAACAGCACAAGCCTGAATGTTGTCCAGGTCTTGCTGCACATGGACACAGACTAGTTCAGGAGCTGAAGGGGGACATTTTTCCTGAATATTGTGTGATCTTCAGTGAACACCCCCAATTCTAATCTTATGGTGTGGGCAAGACATTTTTGAAACAGCTGAAGATGTTTGTGCTGAGGAAGCTACCTTGAGGATCTTTTGCAAACATGTCCAGGAATGTATGGATTTTTGTCTACAAACCACAATCATTGTGCGTTATGCTTTAAATCATTCTAACCAGGGAAGTTTACAACTCATTCCCATTAAGTGCAATCCTGCTCAGGCTCCTTGAGACCGTCCTTAGTTAAATGATGCCTTGATGTCAGGGCCGGTCACTCTTCCCTGAGCCCTTGTGTTCACGTCTTTTGCACATATCAATAGGCCACAGTGTGGGGCAGGGACTGCTTTTTGACCAGTCAGAGTTGAGGGCTCTGACACGAATGCTGTAGTCATTTGGCAAGAAATACAAAAAACAAGCAGCACGAGCTTTTCCGAGCATATAAAAAAAGTTCAGGATGAGTGTGTGACCTTAGGTGAAATTAAGTCAGGAAAGTATATCGAGAATAATTGGAGGGTGTGACTGAAGAATTGGCTACAGGGAGCAGACAGATAATTTACACCCATGTTTTACATCTTTCCTCACAGGGGAAGGCACAGTAAATATTTCAATGATGTAAACAAAATGGTAATAGGAGGGAAGTTCTTGAACCGTCTCTAACAAAAGAAACAAGGATTTTTCTAACAGATAAGAGTAAGAGTAGACAGGTCAGCAGTAATTCATAGCTGGTTTTAAAAGAAGTGGTCACAGTCTTGTGGTCATTGCGCCCTCTCTACCAGATGTTAGTTCTGCTGTTTGTTAATGTAAGCAGTAAGCGTGGTAGCTTGAATGGGTTGTCATCAGGTTTAGGTACACATGGTTCTGACCTTGGCATGTTCACCCACACTCATCACTGAACCGGAGACCAGCTTCATGGTAATGGTAGACTGAGAGATTATATGCTGGTTGAATATAATTCTGCTGCTGCTGCTACTACAGCTGCTATGATTTGCAGCATCACATGAATGCCCAGTTTGAGCTGCAATATCTGCAATACAATTCTGCTGCCTGTCCTCAATTTGCACGGGGACCTGGTCACCCTTCTACCCTGTACACAGTGCCCTATTTTGATTTCTGATGTGGGAACGTTTCCTTTTTTAAAAATTCTCACGCTGTTAGAGTATCTTCATGATGCCATGCCTCCAATTCGTATCATTCCTCAAAAACATTTAATGTTTTCATCTGAATCCTTTCCCCTCCAGTAATGCCATCTTCTGTTTAAAGGGAATGTGTTTCCCTCTGTTTCTCTCCATGAGCATGATAAAAAGTTCTGTCGTGTCGGTGATGACAGCCTTATGTAGTTTCAGAACTAATTAATTTGTATACCTTGCGTTATCATGCACTTCCCGGTGTATGGCTCTCCATGTTGGACAGGGCGTGTGAGCAGCTTTGACACACATGTTTGAAACTTGTTCAAACACAGAAATTGCTGAAGACACTGACAAGTTTGACAGCATTTGTGGAGTGAAAGCAGAGTTAATATTTCGGGTTCTGTGACTGTTCCTCAAAGCATTCAGTAAGTCCAATAATTTTTGTTTTTGTTTCAGATTTCCTGTGTCCAATGATCTTTGCTATATTGAAAATGTGTTCTGTAACTTTTCATTTTTGAATGAACTCTGGAAACATCCGCAGAGACAGACAAACAATGTTAATGTTTCAATCCAGTGTAAATCTTCTTCAGAAGTGTAAAGGATTGGAAAGTGAGCATTTTAGTATCTTGGCAGAGGTGGGAAAGTGTGTTTGGAGGCCCAGTGTGAAAGGCAAATGGGCTTTAAATTGTGGTGAAAGAGACACAAACATATAATGGGTGTAAATTAATGTGTAAATATTAGAAATTGATTCTCTCTGTTGAATGCAACATAAAAAGACACGATCTTAGGAAGATCCAGGAGGGAGAGTGTACGGAAAATGGAGAACAGCCATAATGGGTTCAGGCTGTGAATTTATGGAATTGAATATTAACTCCTACAGACTGTAACGTACCAAAGTGAAAAGTGAGGTGTTACTCGAGCTTGGGTTGTGCTTCATTGGAACATTGCAGCAGCCTGCATTTTCTTAGATTCCCTACAGTCCAGAAACAGGCCCTTCAGCACAACAGGTCTATACTGACCCTCCAAAGTGCATGTCAACCAAACCCATTCTCTACCCTAATACTATTCATAGACCTTTGACTATTGCACCTAACCTCAACATCCCTGAACACAATCGGAAATTCAGCATGGCCAGTTCACCTAACCAGCACAACGTTGAACTGTGGCAGGAAACTGGAGCACCCGGAGGAAATCTAACCCAGTTCCATGATCTGTGAGGCAGCAGTGCAAACCACTGAGCCACCGTGCCATCCAGGACCGATATATTATAAGGTCACAAGACAATATGAGCAGATATGAAGCCATTCGGACCATTAAGTCTGCTCCGCCATTCGATCACAACTGATAGATTTTCAACCCCATTTCCCTGCTTCCTCTCAGTAACCTTTGATCCCCTTGTCAGTCAAGAACTTATCTGTATCTGTTTTAAGTATACAAAATAGAACATAGAGCATAGAAAAGTACAGCACAGAACAGGCCCTTTGGCCCACGATGTTGTCCCGAGACTTAATCCTAATGTAAAATATAGTAACTTAACCTACGCACCCCTCAACTCACTGCTATCCATGTGCATGTTCAGCAGTCGCTTAAATGTCCCCAATGACTCTGCTTCCACCACCATTCACAACTCTCTGCATAAAGAACCTACCTCTGATGTCTCCCTTATTCCTTCTTCCTAATATATTCAAAATATGACTTCTCGTACTAGTCAGTCCTGCCCTGGGGAAAATTCTCTGGGTATTGACTCTATCTATTCCTCTCATTATTTTGTACACCTTGATCAGCTCTCCTCTCTCCTCCTTGTCTTCAGAGAGAAAAATCCAAGCTTATTCAAACTTTCTTCATAAAGCAAGCCTTCTAGTCCAGGCAGCATCCTGGTAAACCTTCTTTGCACCCTCTCCAAAGCCTCTGTATCTTTTCTGTAGTAGGGCGACCACAACTGGACATAATATTCCAAGTGTGGTCTCACCAGGGAGTTGTAGGGCTGCAGCAAAACCTCACGGCTCTTAAACTCGATTCTCCTGTTAATGAAACCTCCTGTTAATGACACCTCTTCCTTCTCCATTAGATTGATTAAACACACCATGAAACACCTTTGTGGGGTTTGAAATGAGAACCTTGTGCCCAGAGATAGAGCAATAGGCCCAAAGCTGCCATATTATTCTCCTGTGTGTTTGTTCATCAGCCTGTTCTGACATGCTGTGAACACACCTCCACAACAGGTAGGACTTGAATCCAGACCGTCTGGTCTAGAGTTAGGGAGAATATCACACATGTTCAGCAATTAGAATCAAATCCAGAATTCTGGCTCAGAGGCAGGGGCATTACTCATGATGCAAAATCTAATCCATGCCCAGAATTTGGGTCACATTTTAACTACCAGCTTTCAGTCGGTGTGGATTTATTAAAATCTGTTTAATATTGCTGTACTACACAAAAAACTTTTCATTGTTAAACAAATGCAAGATATTTGTCGCAACTGTAACATGCTGACTGCATCAAGATAAACCATGAACATTAGATTTAGATTACATTACATTGCAGTGTGGAAACAGGCCCTTCGGCCCAACAAGTCCACACCGACCCATACCCTAATCTAACACTACGGGCAATTTAGCATGGCGAATTCACCTGACCTGCACATCTTTGGACTGTGGGAGGAAACCAGAGCACCCGGAGGAAACCCACGCAGACACAGGACGAAAGTGCAAACTCCACACAGTTACGCCTGAGGTGGGAGTTGAACCTGGGTCTCTGGTGCTGTGAGGCAGCAGTGCTAACCACTGTGCCACCGTGCCGCCCACAACATCTTTAATTGCTTGGCTATGATTTCTATTTTAAATCGCTATTATCTGTAGTCTGCAATATTAAGGACATAAATCATGCAGACACACTCTGCACAATGATGGGTCTCGAATAGATATTTATTACTGAACACCAGAGACCAAAAAGACTATAATTTCTGGTCCCAAAAAAAACGATCACTATTGCCTACCTCTAATGTGTGACTACCCTCTTCCTAAAACCATGAAATGATACCAGGCCGCTGATTACTGTCCAGCCTCTCCTCCCCACTGACTGTGTCTGCAATCTGTCCCTCCTCCCCCAGCCACACAAGGCAAACCAAGCTCAGGGTCTTTGTGAAAATCAAGGCCGAAGTGTGCAGGCTTCCTGGAGAGGGGGAGAGAATTGTAAAATTAAAGGTGGAAGGTGAGAAGGGCTGAGGGGTGGCAGATGGAGTTTAGTTTGAATTAATGCGAGGTATTGGATATGGTAAATCAACCAAGTGCAGGACCAATACAATTAAAAGTAGGGCCTTTGGCGGTGTTGGAGAACAGAGACCTTTACCGTCAGGTATAATTCTTTAAAATTTGCATCTCATATAAATAGTGTGGTTATGAAGGTGTATAGCACTCTTGTCTTCATTGGTCAGACCTTTGAGTATCGGAATTGGGACGTCATGTTGAGGTCGTATAAGACATTGGTGAGACCTCTTCTGGAATACTGTGTCCAATCTGGTCATCCTGCCCACTCATTCCATAGGCACACCACCCTCTGGGTGAAAAAGATGCCCCTTATGTCACTGTTAAATTTTTCACCTCTTACCTTAAACCTATGTCCTCTAGTTTTGGACTCCCTGTACCCTTAGAAAACACCTTGACTATTCACTTTGATATTATTGATCTTGATATTATTAAGCTGGAGAATGTTCAGAAGAGATTAACCTGGATTTTGCTGGGAATGGAGGGAGTGAGCTATAAGAAGAGGCTGGATAGGCTGGGACATTTTTTCATTGGAGAGTATGAGATTAAGGGGTAACTTTACAGAGGTTTATAAAATCATGAGGGGTACAGATAAGCTGAAGGGCTGATGTCTTTTCCCTCGAGTTGGGGATTCAAAACTGAGTGACATTTTAAGATGCGAGGAAAAGAGATTTACAAAAGTGATGAGAGGTAATTATTTTAGACAGAAGCTGGCTTGTGTGTTGAATGAACTTCCAGAGGAAGTGACGAAAGCAGTGACAGTTACAACGGTTAAGGGACATTTAGATCAGTACATGGATAAGACATCCGTTTGGATGGTGCTGTGAGCAGCTGCCCTCTCCCTCCTCCTCCTCTGAATAAATCCCTGTTGGTTTTCACCCTCTGCCAATGCCTGTGCAGTGGCGTGGGGAGGCCAGCAGAGGGTAGTATTGCATCACTTTAAACACCACAGTGACTGCTGGACCTGCCCCTCACGGAGACACACAGATACACGCACAGCAATTGTTAGGACACGGCGTGAAGCTCATCTGGTAATTTAACCTAAACACCAAGAAAAGCTCAATTTGCATCAAAAACTGTTAACATCTGAGTGACAGAGAACTCCCAAATTCCACTGTTTAAATAAAAACATCAATTTATTTTTGAACTCTGAAAGTGAACATTTTACATCAACTATTCACAGCTCTGGGACCCCAATCCCTATTACCCCATTCCAACCCTATAGCAATATACTGTTTCAATAAGACACTTATTAAAATTACATCACCTTAATTTCAAAACCACACAGCAGCTGTTGTTTTCGGTGTTTTCGTTCAGCTGTGGATCTCCCTGGGTTATCTTCTTTCTTTTACTATGAATATGTTTCAAATGAAAAGGTACCTTTGATAGAGATTGTTTTCCAATTTATTGGATCTATGTTGATGGTATTTGCTCTGTTTGCAATTTTCAAAATGCCTGCATTCTTAATATCCCCAACATCAGATTGGGGATATTATCGAAAACCAATAAATTCATACTTGATTTGGTTTGAGTATCCTGGGGCATAATTTAAACGGATTGGTAAAATTCCAATTGTTGTCCAAAGAGCAACCAACTCAGGGATCAATTTCATAGCCAGATTGTGACATATTTTCAGTTGTCCTTGACACTCTGTGTCTGCCATCCTCTCATATTCACAGGAGCTTGGAAGCTCCTGTGTATATGAGAGGATGTGTTCAGAGAGGATAAGTTCAGAACCGAATTCACTCTCTCTTAAAGGTACAGTACACACTTTCAACTTCATAACATTAATACCATGAAGTCAATGAAGATAAGCAGAGCACATCCGGATTTCTCTTGCCCCATGGTTTGTCAATGTGCCTGGTGGGTATCAGGATTTTTGTTGGTGTGTTGACAGTATTTCATTATTTGATTCCCTCCGTGGGAATATATCAGTATTTCACTTGCTCGCACTTGTGAGTGTGGCAGGATTTCAGTTGTTTCTTGGGGTCTGTGATGCTATGACAATTTCAATGTTTGTAAATGGCACCGAAACTGGAAGAACTCTGAAGGCTATGGAGGACCGTGTGGAACTCTAACAGTAAAATCACTCATTGGTGTAATTTTCACACAGGTGGGTATCAATGCAGAGCAGTGTGAGGTGATGCACTTTGATAGGAAGGATAATGAAAGACAAAACAAAACAGGCTGCACTGTTATAAAGGGAGGGGGGCAGGAGCAGAGAACTTTGCGTGTATATGAGCACAGATTGTTGAAGATG
>NW_025209196.1:12408-16040 GCF_004010195.1 Chiloscyllium plagiosum | reverse complement strand
AGGGTGATAATTCCACCTTATCACCCAAAATCCGCAGGCCCCACCCCACTGCTGGCCAAGGAGGGAGTGACTCTGATCAAACACAAATAAACAATTAATTTACGCTGGGGGAGCACTTCAGAGACTTCATCAAACAGGGCTTTGTCATCGATCCAAGCGTCCTTGATCGTATCCCACAGCACGCTCCACACCACAGGCTCAGCAATGCCCAGTCCCACACGAAGTTGCGAATGCTGTCTGCCAGCTCAACAACAACAAGGCTGCTTGAGCCGACGATCTCCCTGTTGATCCATTGAAGTGAGGAGGCACAGAGCTCTTGCTGCTACACCAGATCTTGAGCCAATATAACTCCCCACTCCAGAGAGACGAGGCAGCACAGACCAGGAAAGGAGACTGGGATTTTCCAGATCTCTGTGACACTCAGTGCCATTCTCCATATGTCATGCTGAATGTATCAGTCTGATTTCCCATTCTGTCTATTTCTCTATCTCCTGTAAGTACTCAGGAATTTCCCAACTCAGTAGACTTTCCAACTGCTGGGTGTCTCGTCAATCACCTCATTGAAGCTGGTCGGTCAGCCAGAGAGATAATGGGAAAGAAGGTCTGGAGCCTTCGATAAATCCTGCAGTGAGGTAAGATCACTCTCAGTGCACAGAGCAGAGAGCAATGAGAGGGCTCCAAACATCGGCCAACAAGTCATGACATCGATACAGTGCTGAAGGGGGAGCATAGTAAGGACACACCTCTGGCTCAATCACCACCTCTACTTTAACTTAGGTTGTACTGAGACAACATCGGGAGTTCAGAGTTATCAATCCAGGACTGTGCTGTCTTAGTGAGCAAGAGTACACCAAGGGGGAAAGCCGGCCTCCGACGAGAGGGTGGGAATGCTGCCTGGGACCTTTCTGTTCTGTGTTCACTCTCCAACACTGCATCTATGGCATGTCTCGTGGATCAGTGTCTTCAATAATTTGTAACTCGTATATCAGTTCCTGTCCTTGTAACTTCCTCCCTTCCCGATAGTCCCTCCACATATTTGAAACGCACTGAATTCCAGACCAGCATCCCTGTCGCTCTAAAATGCTTCAGTGTCTACAACATGCTTTATCTTGGTAGTGTCCTCCAGCAATAACTTGAGACAGTCATGCAGCACGGAAACAGACTCTTTGGCCCGACTAGTCCATGCTGACCAGGTTTCCCAAACTGATCGATCACTTTTATGTCCGTTTGGCCCATATCTCTTCAAACCTTCTTCTCTCCATGTACTTGCAGAATTTCTTTTCCGTGCTGTAATTGGTCTTGTTTCTCCCATGTGCCTCTGGAATTTCATTCCATATCTGCACCATCCTCTGTGGATAATATAGTCCCTCAGCTCCCTCTTTAAATCTTTGCTCTCTCACCACACATTTATGCCGTGAGTTTTGGACTCACCTACCCTTGGCTATTCAGCTTACTCAGGGCCCGCATGATTTTATAAACCTTTATAAGGTCAACGTATAGCCTCCTGTGCCCAAGGGAAATGTGGAGGACAATGTTACAAATATCTCCAACTCTTGTACTCAATGCTCTGACCAATGAAGACAAGTGTCCAAAATGCCGCATTCCCCACCCTGTCCCCCTGTGATGCCACTTCCAAGGAACAATATAATTGCACACCTTGTTCTCTCTGCGTTTGATAACACTGCCCAGGACCCTAACATTAACCGTGTTCATTCTCCCTGGTTTGTCTTAACAAAATCCAACACCTGATTTAAAGTATATCTTTCATTCCTTGGTCCACTGGCCCAGATGTTCAAGATCCCCTTTAATAACCATATTCACTGCCCACGACAAAATTAATTTGATCATCGACAAACTTAGGAACAATGACTCCTATATTCTCAACCAAATCGTTTATGTAGATGATGTACATCAGTGGACCCAGCCCTGATCCTTATACCACACCGCTGGTCACAGGCCTCCAGTCTGAACAACAGCCCTCTCCCATCACCCTCTGTCTCCTACTGTCAAGCCAATTTTGTGTACAGACGGCTGGCTTTAACTGATCCCATGTGATCTAAACTTACGAACCAGAATATCATGCTAAACCCTGTCAAAGGCCCAGTTGACGTTAGTGCAGACAATGTATGGTCACATTTCAATAAAAGCAATCACGTTATTGAGACCTGACTTTGTATGCAAAAGCCGTGCTGATTAACCTTCATCAATCATTGCCTTTCCAAATGAGTGTAACTCCTGTGAGGCAGAATCACTGCCACAACTGACCCAACACTCACATCGGGCTAATTGATCTTTAGTTCCACGCCTTGCATTGCAGTCTTTCTTAATTAATGGAACAAAACCATAGTATTATCAGAGTCGTCCAGCATGGAAACAATCTCAAACTAAACTCAACCAAGCAGCATGTTGCTGGCCCATATCCCTCCAAACCATTCCTATTCATGGACTTACCCAAATGTTTTTTAAACATTGTAATTGTACTCACATCCATCCCTTGCTCAGGAAGTTCATTCCACACTCAAACTACCGTCGATGTAACAATTTAACCTGCATGCTTTTTTTGGAACATATCCCTCCTCTAACCTAAAAAAAATATGGCCCCTCCACTTGAGACTCCCCCATCCTGGGGAAAAGGCAACAGCCATTAGCTCTATCCATATCCCTCATTTTTTTCACAAACTTCCATAAGGTGATCAAAGTTCGGGAGAAGATTTGTAGCTCGGGTGCTCGTTGTTGTGGTTCTGTTCACCGAGCTGGGAATTTGTGTTGCACATGTTTCGTCCCCTGTCGAGGTGACATCCTCAGTGCTTCGGAGCCTCCTGTGAAGCGCTTCTGTGATGTTTTCTCCGGCATTCATAGTGATTTGTATCTGCCGCTTCCGGTTGTCAGTTCCAGCTGTCCGCTGCAGTGGCCGGTATATTGGGTCCAGGTCGATGTGCTTATTGATTGAATCTGTGGAAGAGTACCATGCCTCTAGGAATTCCCTGGCTGTTCTCTGTTTGGCTTGTCCTATAACAGTAGTGTTGTCCCAGTCGAACTCATGTTGCTTGTCATCTGAGTGTGTGGCTACTTAGGATAGCTGGTCATGTCGTTTCGTGGCTAGTTGGTGTTCATGGATGCGGATCGTTAGCTGTCTTCCTGTTTGTCCTATGTATCCTTAGCTATCCATAGCTATTCATCCATCCCCTGAGTTCATCTTCCTTAGCTGTCAGGTCCCACGCATTGAAATAAATGCAGTTTCATTATTAGTTTTTATTCCCTACCCCTGACATGTTCTTGCCTGCCTTTTCTGTTGAAATTGCTCTCTTTAACTTGTGTACCAGCCTCAAATTCTATCTAGTTTTCTGACAGTTTAAGGTCCAACAACTTGCCAGACAAGTTTATTTCCTCTCAAAACGCTCCAGCAATTTGCCCCACCAGAATATCTGTCCCCATCCCACCCGCAGGTCAGGTCCATTCCCCACCCTGTCTCCCTGTGCTGACACATCCATGGATCTATGGACTTGTCCACCAAAGTCCCTGTGCTCCTCAGAATTCAGCAAGGACCTACCGTTCATTATGTCTGTCCTTCGCTTTTCATTTCTTCCACAGGGTATTACCTCACTTCGATCACTACTAAACTCTGCTCAAAT
>NW_025209196.1:9849-11190 GCF_004010195.1 Chiloscyllium plagiosum | reverse complement strand
GAAAACATTTAATACCTCCCCTTATTGATCTTAACATGTTCTCAAACCTCACTATCTCGACTGAAATCCCCGGCTGCAATGTTTTTCTCCTGTGTGAATTCAGATGGGAAGTATACATTGAAGACCTCACCTACTTCCTCTGGCTCCATGCACTGATTATCCCTTTGGTTTCTCATAGGCCTTGCTGTTTCCTCAGTAATCTTCTTATTCTAACTATACTGATAAAGTAGCTTGTGACTTTTACTTAACAGCATTTGACAAGGATATTTTATGGCCATTGTTTGTCCCGCATTTCTAAGGACACCCTTGCAGTCCCTATACTTTTGCATGGCTTCGCCTTGTTTTATTACACTGTATTTTCTTCATCAATCTCACGATATCGCTTGATCAGTATTCGCTGGAATTTCTGCCTTTACTATTCCCTCCTCAGGAACACACTGGCTCCGAATTCTCACTGTATCACTTCAACATACTCCCACTTTCCAAATATAGACCAAACTTCAGATAGTCCTCCCGGTCTGTGTTTGCCAGATCCTCTCTATTGATAGTGATACTGATAGGAGACTCAGTGGTGAGGGGGGCAGACAGGAGACTGTGTGGCTGCAGAAGTGACTCCAGGATGGTGTGCTGCCTCCCGGGTATCCAGGTCAAGGATGTCTCTGAGCGGTTACTGAACATTTTAATTGGGGAAGAGGAAACTATGATGCGATTAGACATGAGTTAGGAAGCATGGATTGGGATCAGTTGTTCCATGGTAAAGGCACTATAGACATGTGGAGACTGTTTAAGGAACAGTTTGTTGCAAGTGATGAATAAATATGTCCCTCTGAGACAGGCAAGAAGTGGTAAGATAAAGGAACCTTGGATGACGAGAGCGGTGGAGCTTTTCGTCAAAAGGAAAAAGGTAGCTTACATAAGGTGGAGGAAGCTGGGGTCAAAATCAGCTCTACATGATTACAGGCATGCGAGGAAGGAGCTTAAAAATGGTCTGAGGAGAGCCAGGAGGAGTCACGAGAAAGGGTTGGCAGAACGGATTAGGGAGAACACTAAGGCATTTTACACTTATGGGAGGAATAAGAGAATGGTCAAAGCAAGAGTAGGACCGATCAGGGATAGCATAGGGAATTTGTGGGTGGAGTCTGAGGAGGTAGGAGAAGCCCTAAATGAGTTTTTTGTTTCTGTCTTTAAGAAAGATACGAACTTTGTAGTGAACGAAACCTTTGAAGAGCAGGTGTGCATGCTGAAATGGATAGAGATAGAGGAAGCTGATGTGCTGAAAATTTTGTCAAACATTAAGATTAACAAGTCGCCAGGCCCGGACCAGATTTGTCCTCGGCTGCT
>NW_025209196.1:0-7769 GCF_004010195.1 Chiloscyllium plagiosum | reverse complement strand
CCTGGGGCACAGTCAAGGGAGGGAAAAGTCTTCTGGTTTAACATGCATTTATTTCAACGCAAGAGGCCTGACTGCTAAGGCAAACGAGCTCAGAGCATGGATTGGCTCTGGGAACTGGGATATTATAGCCATAACAGAAACATGGCTGAGAGAAGGGCAGGATTGGCAGCTCAGTGTTCCAAGATACAGAAGCTACAGGCGGGACAGAAGGACAAGTGAGCGAGGAGGGGGAGTTGTCAGTTTAATAAGTGAGGGGATGACAACAGCATTTAGAGAGGATACTCTTAAGGTGTCATCAAATGAGGCCATATGGTTAGAAGTTAGAAACAAAAAGGGGATGGTCACTCTGTTGGGACAGTGTTCTAGATTCCTAAATAGCCAGCAGATGTGTAGAGAGATTACAGGTACCTATAGAAATAGTCATGTAGTATTGGTTGGAGAGTTTAACTTCCCCTGGATGGACTGGGCCACCCACAGAATAAAAGGCACATACGGAATTCAATTTGTCAAATGTGTCCAAGAAAGTTTCCTAAACCAAGGTGTAACTCTAACACGGCCTAACTCTACTCAGGCGGGTAAAACACTGGACCTCCCCTCAGAAAACGTGGTCTGGCAAGTGACTGAAGTGTCAGTCAGAGAGCACTTTGGGTCCAGTGACCACAACTGTCTTCGTTTTAACATTGTTATGGAAAAAGATCAGATAGGTCCACAGATTAAGGTTTTAAACTGGAGCAGGGCCAGATTGGGGCCATTAGGCAGGATTGGGTGAATTAAAAATCACAGAACACAGGTTATAGTCCAACAGGTTTGTTCCAAAGCACCAGCTTTCAAAGCGCAGGAGATCATCCTAAAAGATGAAAGGCAGAAACTAAATTTGTTTGATATTACATTCCAAGACACTGCAATCCTGTTGTTATAAACGATTATGATAAAGCCTTATGATTGTGCTGCACAACCACCTGATGAAGAAGCAGTGCTCTGAAATCTAGTGCCTCCAATAAACCTGCTGTACCCTAAACTGGTGTTGTGTGATTTTTAACCTTGTCCACCTCAGTCCAACACCGGCTCACCACATTATCATTACTATCGATTGGGTGAGTCTTTTTGAAGGAAAAGGAATGACTGGCAAACGGAAGGGTTTTCAAAGCGTGACCTCAAGAATCCAGGGCCAATATGTCCCTGTTAAGGTGAAGGGAAAAGCTGGCAAGTTTAGGACTCATGTCTGCTGAGGGTTATTAGGGCTCTGTTCAGGAAAAAGAAAACAGCGTACATTGGGTTTCATCTATCCAGATCTTCTTCCAGTCCGAAAGACACGATCAATCTGTGGGGACACTGCAATCCTCTCAGGTCCTTGCTGCAGTCATGTTCTGTAGAACTCACTCCAATGCCTGTTACTCTCCTGATCCAGTTGCTGTGTAACATCCTCCTGTGGCTATCTCCCACCCTGTCAATGCAAGCTCCTCCAGTCTCTCCATCCATCTACTTATCTCCATAACCTTCTTCAGCTCTTACACTCCTGTCTCTGGAAGCATCACCCTCTCCGACAACCCTTCCCACTTTCACTAAACTGCAGGAGGTTACTAATGCTTCCTTATCTGTAAAACTGTCTCCCACCAAATGGCTGTCCTTATCTCCTGGGAAAAGATTCCGACTCCACACCCTCTATATCTGAATAACCTGCAGAAATTTAGCCTTTCTATAACTATAAACATCTTCAGTCACGACTGCCCTCCACATATCTGTGTGTTTTTCTAATCTATAAAACCCTCTTGATTCCCACAATCTGCTCCATTCACCTAAAACACTACTGTCTATGTAAAACATCCCATCTTACCAACATCCTTATCCCTGTAAACTGGTTCATCCCTTCCATCCTTCCCATCTCCATGAACTCCTGCAGGCCCTGTAGCTCTGTAACCTCCTGTGGCTCTAATGTCCTCCTTCCCTGTGAAAGTACGCCCTGTCCCCACAGCCCTCCCAGTCTGGGTCGTCTGCTCCAGGTCAGACCATTGCTGTCTCTGTTATCTTCGACAATCCTAGCAACCCTTCCTATTTGTGTCTCTTCATTCAGATCCCGTCTCTCCAGCTTCCTGAAACCTCTTTGTGCCATTGTGACCCTCCTTATTTAGAACGTAGAACAGTACAGCACAGCCTAGGCCCTTTTATCCGACAGACCCTACATTTTGCTATTATCCATGTGCCTATCTAAGAATTGCTTAAATGTCCCTAGTGTATCGGACTCTACTACAACCGTTGGCAGTGCATTCCACGCACCCGCTACACGATGTGTAAAGAACCCACCTCTGACATCTCCTATAAACCTTCCTCAAATCACCTTCAATTTATGCCACCTTGTCATTTCCATTTTTGCAATGGGAAAAGTATGTGGTTATCCTCTCTATCTAAGCCTCAAATCATCTCGTTCACCTCTATCAAGTCACCTCTCATCCTTTATCATTCCAATGAGCAAAGCCCTAACTCCCTCAAACATTCTTCGTATGATTTCCCCTCCAGTCCAGGCAGCGTCCTGATAAATCTCCTCTGCACCCTCTCTAAAGCTTCCATATCTTTCTGATAATGAGGCAACCAGAATTGAACGCAATAAACCAAGTGTTGTCTAACCAGAGCTGGATAAAGCTGCAGCATAACTTCACAGCTCTGAAATTCAATCCTCCTGCTAATGAAAGCCTGCACAACACATGCCTTCTGATCAAGGCTATCAGCTTGAGTACCAGCTTTGAGGGATCAATGGACATGGACCTCAAGATTCTTCTGTTCCTCCACACTGTCAAAAATCCTGCCTTCCTCCTCGTAAAGGTTTTCTGCAGAATCTTTCAATCTACAACCCTCCCTATCTTGGTAACCTGTTCCAATCCCTCCAACACTCGCAAACTGGGACACCTCTTCAAGTCCCGACAATGCTCCTTACCCCTGTAACCTCCTTTATTAGTATCTTCCCTCAAAATTACTGAAACCTATATTTGCCACAGTAATACTCCTGATATCTGCATAACTCTCCAGCACAGCTTTAGCTTCCCAGGCTGGGAGATGGGAGTTCAGATGTGAATCTATTTGCCCATTCTGTCTGTGCGCCTGACACTGAGCTGTCGCAGCTCTGGTGGAAAGCACTCTCCGTGCATCTGGTAACCTCCAGATCTATGTTACTGTCCAGAGCTCATCTCATCGATTTCTTCCTTTGGAAAGTTCTTTATTTTGTCATTATTGTCAAGCGGCAGTTTCGTGAGGAATTGGGGAGTTTCCATTTTGAGAGAATGAAACCTTTATCACCGGAAATTGGGAAACCTTTAAAAATGAAAACAGCAATCCAGAGACAATGTACAGTATTCCTGTTAGGGTGAAAGAAAAGGCTGATAGGTGTACGGAGTACTGGATGTGGAGAGAAATTGAGGTTTCAGTGAAGGAAAAGAAGGAGACATACCTCTGGAGAGAGTGTGAATCCTTAGAAGAGTATAAAGGTAGTAGGAGTGTACTAAAATGAGAAATCAGGAGGGCGAAAGGGGGCACAAGATAGCTTGGCAAGATAGCTTGGACCTTCTTAACAACCCTATCAACCTGGCTGTCAGCTTACATGGATCTATGCACATCGACACAGAGATTTCTCTGGTCCTCCTCATGATCACCAATCTTCCCATTAGCCCAATACTTTTTATTCCTGTTGCTCCTTCTAGAATGTATAACCTCACACTTTTACACATTAAACTCCATTAGCAACCTCTAAGCACAGCTGCACATTTTATCTATGACCCTGTGTAACCTCCAACATCTTTCGGCACTATTCACAACTCCAAAGCCTTAGTGTCATCTGAAAATTTACTAAGCCATCCAAATCAGATCCGTGCGTTTCACCATTAGTAACAGAACTCCAGGATGAACATTTCCCATCAACCTCCACCCTCTGCCTGCTTTTAACCAGCCAATGTCTGATCCACATTTGACCTTGCTTTTATTTTGTTTCCTTTGAAATATAGATCATAGATTTCTGCCGTCTTTGTGTTCCTGCTTGTCAGCATGCATGTTCTGTTTTTGATTTCCTTATCAGTTTCATGGCCTTTCTTTTCTGGATCGTTACTTTCCTAAGATTTCTCAGGTTTCCTCAATATTTGGAATTCTTCTGAAGTCACTTCCTATGATTAATACATTTTCTAATTTGTTATGTTAACCATCATTGAGTCACTTTCCCTTCCTTTGACGTTTGTATCTGAAATAAATAGATGTATTTTTCAGACTTTGCAATATTTCTGAAAATCTTTTGGTCCTGACCAGGTATATTTAGGAACACTGCAGGAGGATAGAGAAGAAATTGTGGGGGCCCGGGTTGGTTCTTTTCCATCATCTTTGGCCAATGAGTGAGGTCCCGGACGACTGGAAGACAGCGAATTCTGAGCACGTATTCAAGAAAGGCGACAAAGAAAAACCGGTAAACTTAAAATCTAGTAGGTAAGTTACTTGAAAAGATTCTAATATATAAAATATACATTTGGAATGACAGTGTGTGATTCGGAGAAAGATTATAATGGTGCTGGAAAAGCAGAGCAGGTAGGACAGCATCCGAGGAGCAAGAAAATCGATGTTTTGGGCAAAAGCCCTTCTTCAAAGAAGCATGGAGTTGTGCATGGCAGACCATGACTCACACATTCATTGGAGTTCTTTGATGAAGTGACCAGCAGCGTTGAGGAGGGCAAGGTGGTATACGTCGTCTAAATGGATTCCAGTAAAGCCTTCAAGAAGGTTCCACAAGGTACCCTACTCTGGAAGGTTAGATCACATGGAATTGAGTTGGAACTGGCAAATTAGATACAAAATTGCCTTGATGGTAGGAAGCAGAGTGTAATACTGGAAGAATGCTTGTCAGACTGGAGGCCTGTGGTTATTGGAATGCCTCATGGATTGGTGCTGGGACCACTACATATTACATATATCTATGATTTCGATGAGAATATGCAGGCATGATTTGTAACTTTGAAAATGACACTAAAATAAGCAGCATCATGGAGAGTGAGGAAGGTTATCAGAAATTACAGCAGTACCTTGATCAGCTGGAGAAGTGGTCTGAGAAATGGCAACTGGATTTTAATATAGATCATTGTAAGTTCTAGCATTTTACAAAGTCAAATCAAGGTTGGAGTTTCATGGTGAATGGTGTGTCGTAAGGAGTATAGTGGAACAGAGGGACCTTGGAATTCAGGTGCATGATTCTCTGAAAGTTGATTCAGAGATAGACAGGGCACTGAAGAAAGCATTTTGCACACTGGCCTTAATCAGTGTATTTCACTGATTATCGAAATTAGGGAGTTATGTTAGTTATACAGTATGCTGGTGAGGCCACAGTGGCAGAATTATGTTCGATTTTGTTCACTTTGCTATATGAAGGGTGTTATTAAACTGGAAAGAGTGCAGAAGAAATTCACAAGGTTGTTGCAAACGACGCAATGATCTGAAGTATGGGAAGAGGTTGGCAAGCTAGGAGTTTTTACTTTGGTGTGTATGAGACTGAGGGACAATCTGGTAGAAGTGTATAAGATCATGGGAAGGATGGACAGAGTGAGTGCACTCAATCTTTTTTCCCCCAGGTTTGGGCAATCACATACAAGAGGGCATCAGTTTGTGGTCAGAGAGGAAATAATAAAAGGGAAGCTGAGGCACAACTGTTTTACACACGGGGCTGGTACGCATACGGAATGAGGTGCCAGCGGAAGGGGTTGAGGTAGGTACATTCACAAGATTTAAAAGGCATTTCGACAAATACACGGACAGGAAAGGCTTAGAAAGATACCAGCAATAGCAGGGAAATGAGGTTAGCGTGGATGGCCATTTTGGCCAGAATGGACCAGTTCGAGCCGAAGGGCCTGTCTCCGTGCTGTTGGACTCTATGACTCTAAAAACTATCGTTTATCTCCCACTGAACGTTATATTGCACTTTCCCAATTTACTGAAGCGAACTTGACCCTCTAGCCTCCAGTCTTTCATAATATTTGACCAGAATGTTCAAGCACGGTATACAGACACCGTGTAAAATGCACCAAATTAATGTCGTTATTCCTTAAATGCTACTTCAGACCAAGGTTAATAATTCGTCCTTCTGACCACACAACATCAATTCCGAAATAACCTGCACTCTAGTTTGATTCACAACATAATCGTCAACCTACCTCATATACACTTTCTGAATTTATTTTTCATAGCCTGAGCAGTCACTTAGTTAATGCAGTTTAGATGCAACTTGAGATCATCCGATAAGACTGCGGTATCCACAATGCTTGCCTATCTAATTTCCAGAGCATATGGTGCTCATAATTTCTGGTACCACTTTGGTTTCGATATACAACACACCAATATTTGCTTCTCCTTGCTATCCTCAAGCTCGACCTAACCTGATTGTGTGGAAGCTGAGGGACACGTCTGTGTCATTATTAGTGATAGACTTGGACAAGACATTCAGGGAGGCTCACGTCGAATCTGAGATGATCTGAAGATATGTACCACAACACAGGACAAGCAACAATATCCTCCTCGCTCTGTCAGGATAAGAGTTACCATATACTCTCTGCTCCCTCACACGCACTGTACACCTGTTATTACACCTACCCTCGACAAAGGTTCACACTTTATCTTCAAATAAGGCTCAGGCACTACAACTCTCACAATTAAATTCAGTGACTTTCTTCCTCAATTTCTCTGTCACCTACGCAATCCCTCCCACACTAACAATACTATATAGATTCAAAACTGTCGACTGACTCATTCCAAACATCTCACTATTCACCCACCTACACCAACACTAACAGCTGGGTCACCCATTCCCACTCTCCCTCCCTCCTTTTTTCCTATTCCAGGAGAAACAGACTGGAATAGGACAGAAAGGGCCAAGCCGGGTCGTGGAGTGCCCTATATCCGTTCCCCCATCCCCTCCCCCTGCATGTGGGGAGGACTCTGAAAGAGCCAAAGAGGACCAGTACGCCTCATGTGGAGATTCTGAAACATCCATGTCCCACCGACCGATAAAGAAGCAATGTTCAGTGAAAGACAATTCTCACTTTAATCCCACTGGCAGTTCCAACAGCAGTCCTTTCACTTCCAATAAAAAGCACAGATACCTCACTGCACAGAGACGCAGACACGAAAATACACAGACGCATTGCTAAACACCCCAATATACGAACACACACAATACTTACAAGGACATGGGCATAGACACACGTATAAACACACAGAGACATTTACATCACATATAAATACACACAAACACATATAGAAACACAGACTGAAACACAGACAGACATATGTAGACACTCAAACACACAGATAGCAAGCACATGGACACGGACACACACGTATTTAAACACACACATACAGACATGCACACATACAGACGCGCACACACACACACATACAGACACACAGAGGTACAGACACTAGATTCATTAAGACACAAATCGATATGTCTTTGATTTGTAAGTGGATCAAGGATTCTCGGGAGAAGGCTGAAGAATGAGGTCGAGGTAAAATTTAGTGTCGTCTGCAAATTTACTAATCCATTCACCTATGCTTGCATCTAAGTCATTTATAAGAATGACAAACAGCGGTCGTCCCAAAACAGATCCTTGTGGCACACCACTGGTCATTGGACTCCAGGCTGAATATTTTCCATCAACCACCACTCTCTGCTTTCTTTCAGAAAGCTAGTTTCAAGTCCAAACTGCTAAATCACCGCCAATTCCACGCCTCTGCATTTTCTCCAACAGCCTACC
>NW_025209195.1:9708-16030 GCF_004010195.1 Chiloscyllium plagiosum | reverse complement strand
AAGGATACCACGATTACACACGGGGACAACATGCACCATGTAGTGATAGGGGCTCATTGGACTCGGCCAAAGTGGTCTATTTCATACGCTGCAAGCAACGATGCCCTGAGGTGTGGTATATTGTTGGGACTAAGCAAACGTTACAACAAAACATGAATGGGCACCGCAAAACAATCACTAGCAGAAGTATTCCCTCCCAGTTCAGGAAAACTTCAGTGGTCTGAAACATTCGGTCTCGGACATTCCAGTGACCTCTTGCAAGATGGACTTCGGGACAGGGAACAATGCAAAGTGTCCTAGCAGAGGCTGATAGCCAAGTTCGGTGTCCTGGAGGATGGCCTCAACGGGGCCTTGCGTTCATGTCACACTGCAGGTGATCACACTACGTTCTACACTGTCTCTCTCTCACACACACAAATACACTCTTACATGCTCAGACTCTCATGCAGGCCCTCTCTGATTTGCAAGGTTTCTCGCGTATGCACACATGTACACCACCAATACTCTCACCCACTCACGCATCCTCTCACAAACTTATATCACTTCACACTCACACACACATTTTGGCAGGCTTGCACACATACGGACACACACTCTCTCAACTGCACTCACGTGCATACATATGCTGTCGCTAAGTCATTGAGCATTTCCCTTTCTGTCGCTTCTCTGCTCTGGGTTTGACCTTCCAGTCAACTGTCCTTAACTTTCGTCCCAATCATCTATGAGTCTAATGGAGATATAGTCGTTTTAAGTGGGGAAGAGTACAACTATGTCACTTAGGGTTCTGCTAAATTTATCAACATAGTTAACATTTTATGGTAGATGATAGTAGAGAGAATTTTTCCAATTGGGTTAAAATCTAATCTGTTTTATAAACCGGGGGTGGAGTCAGGAGAAGTGGATTGGGTTTTAGGCCGTCCCGAGTTGCATACAAAACGACCTTGCACTCTACGATTTCCAGGGCAACGCTGTCCGAGTTCCAAATCCCTTATCTGAGTAGTATGCGAAGCATCTCATCTCAGGGCACACGTTGGTTGAGAATCCCCAGCAATCATATGTAATTTCTGTGCTCAGGTAACAATCGGCTGAGCTTCAATTTGTGTTTTTATATACTTATATCCAAATATATATATATATATATAAGGATTTAACCATAACAGACCATCCTCACATTTGCCTTCATCCATTGCGCCAAACCTTGTTTATCATGGGTATACATCTCTTGGTCTGTTAGATGTTATTTTTTGTTGCTTCCAGGGTTGATGATTATCCCGATGAAGTAGATCTTTACGATGTTATATGTGGTCGTGTTTGTCCTCTTGAGAGATCAACTTTGTTTCCATAGTTGTCCTTATCTATTGTCAGAATAGTTTAGAGTAGGTGTAATGCAAAACACTGACCACCCCACACTTTTTCTGTGCTGCAATGGGAACCCCATTTGGAATGTTAATTCGGGTGGAGAAGCCAATACTTTCCAAATTCGATTTACAGTGACAAATGGCATGATATTGGAGTGATCAGAGAAGATGCAAAGAAGGTGGTCATTATGCTAAAAAAAATGAAAATGAGGTGGTCGTTGTAGCCTGGGGACAGAAGCGAGAACAAAAATTATGTACAATGAGCGATGTCAGGAAAACCGAGCAACAGTAATCTGGTCAATCCCATCAGTGCGTATAGGAATATAATTTGGCAGAACTGGCTCTGTAGAGGCATGCGAAATTAAGGAGAATTCAGACCATCAGTATCTCTGACGCCTTGCTTTGGCTGCTGTCAGCACCTGTTTCATCATATTGACTAATGAGTTAAATAGGCACCGAAAAGCGACACGTGACTTTGTCACAAGTCCTCGGTCTCTGGGGGCTTGGCAAAATTATATCCTCAGGGATGGCATAGTGGTTAGCACTGCTGCCTCACAGTACCAAGGACACGGGTTCAATTCCAGCCTCAGGCGACTGTGTGGAGCATGCACATTCTGCCCCTGTCTGCCCCAGTTTCCTTCCAGAATCCAAAGATGTGCTGGTGAGGTGAGTTGGCCATGCTAATCAGCCGTTAGTGTTCAGGGAGATTGAGATTAGGCATATTAGTCAGGGGTCAATAAATGACAACAGGGTTGGGGAATAGTTCTGGTTGGTTACTCTTCAGAGGTTCGATGTGGATTTGTTCGGCTGAAGGGCCTGTTTCCTCACTGTTGGGATTCAATGATTCCCGGTTCCCATGTCCATGTTCTCTCATTCCCTCCAGTGATCATGTGCTGAATGACGAATCTTAGCATTTGACAGTCTGGTTCAGTCTGCTTTCCTCTGGTCTGGACGAGACTTTTAGTATTGTCACATATCCACGTGGTGGATACACCGTTTGGTTCTTTGTCTTACAGACTTGGTATCTTTCGATTTCCTTTTTGATCAGTGAATTATTGGAGAGTTCTGTCGTGTCCGAACCGTTGGGAGTGTGTAACTTGTCCGTGATGTCAGCCACAAGAGACATATGCTCAACTGTTAATTCTGTGTTAAAACGGTGTTCTCCATTAAGTCAGTTGGGAGTCCAGAGTATATGGATTGGCTGCAGTCATTGGTCGCTGTGGTTGCGAGTGTGCCCGCGCATGGTGTCCATATTCCTGTGTATAGTGTCCTTTACACCCGCATCGGTAGTACCATGCTAGCTAAAATGTGTTCACTTGCTGTGCCCCTCTATCTTCCCCCGAGATTGGAAGGTGGAACTGGGTTGCTTTTGTAAGGATACGCCACACTTCCTTTATTCGTCCACACTAGGCCCTGGTTGAACTGTTGGAAAGGATATAATTCCCCTCATTTCTCTGTTCTCCTCTTGTTTAAATGATGGGCTTCTTTCTCCAACACCCAGAACGTTCTCCTCAGAACCCATGTCTCATTTTGGTTTGGATCTGCGGGATCGAATTCCACATATGCATTCCTGCTATCTTCAATGGCATAGGAAAATAAAGACCTGGCTTACTTAGCTTAGTTAGCCTCGAATAACTGATCCCTGTTGAAATGCTGTGGTTCTGTTCGCCGAGCTGGAAGTTTTTGTTGCAAACGTTTCTTCCCCTGTCTAGGTGACAGCCTCAGTGCTTGGGAGCCTCCTGTGAAGCGCTTCTGTGGTGCTTCCTCCGGCATTTATAGTGGCCTGACCCTGCCGCTTCCGGTTGTCAGTTTCATCTGTCCGCTGTAGTGGCCGGTATATTGGGTCCAGGTCTATGTGTTTGTTGATGGAGTTTGTGGATGAGTGCCAAGCTTCTAGGAATTCCCTGGCTCTTCTTTGTTTCGCTTGCCCTATAATGGTAGTGTTGTCCCAGTCAAATTCATGTTGCTGTTGAAATCTTCTGAGACTCGGGTAAAGTGCACCCATAAGCGACAGGCAAAGGCAGTCTGGTGATTCCGTTTTTTTTTGCCAACGCATGTTTAACCCCTCTATGATTTCGACTTTGTTGTAGCCAATTGCCCCTCTTTTTCATTTTTCCCTCTCCCTTTCTTTATCTTCTAACCCCATTTTGCTCAGATTTAATTTAACATTTTGTAACTTTACTGCACTTGCGTGTTTCTCGTCCCACCGAAGTGTTTGACTAATTACCTGAGACATTCAGCTTTCCTTTTGTCCCTGGGTCAATCCAAATCCAACCTCCTTTCCAATTCTAAGTGCATCGCCTCCTTCTGTACTTATAAACTTCCTTATCAAACTTGACAATTGTCTTCAAACGCCAGAACGTCTTATGTAATTTTAAGGGCCATTTCTCTCACTTTTAATTGAACCAAACACAAGCACCGGAAATTAAACAAATTGCCTCATCCACGTGTTATTGAAAGATTGAGGGCACTCATCGGCATGTCTTCAAATCTACTGGGTTATATTACTCAAATCTGCTCAACTGCGTCTAAATTTCAGACTGTTTGTTTCTGAACCTGTCCAAATCACCGACCTAGCCTCTCTCCATTCCCACCATTGGTTACCTATGTTGCAGACCCAGATACAATGTAAATGCTGAAAACAGACCTTGTCCAGAGTGGGATAACCGTACCCTGAGGGATCCCTTAATGATTGCAGCATGCAACAACAAAAAGACGAGAGCATCATCTGCAGAACCTTCACTGAATTTCTAGTCACAAAAGTAAGTCAAATTGGTGTATCCCTGGTTAACCCACTCAGTGCCTCCTTCTCGTCAGTTAATGTTCCTGCCGGATTGAACATTGCATCTCTGCACAGGCTCAGTGACCTTAAATATAAAGAGTACAATTCTCCATTGAGGTCGTTGACAATATACCTGCACAATTTTCTGTACATCAGTCATGATCATAGCAATACCACTGTTGCCGTCCAAGATGAATGGTGTTGCTGTGGAAGCGATGGCTCATCAGGATGATGTCTCGGGTATCAATCAACTGAAACAGATAATTACCCAGGCCTCGGAATTGAATCCCACTACGGCTGATTTTGTAATTTGAATTCGTTATGTAACTGGAATTAAGAATTAATGACTCTCTCTTCTATTGTCAGAAAACACATCTCGAGCATTAATGTCCTTATGGAAAGTAACCAGACACCTTCACCTCGTATGGCCTGGATGTGACTCCTGACCCTCGAAATATATCAGTGACTCTGAACTGCCTTTCGAGATGGGCCGCGACTCAGTTATATTAATCACTATAAGATCAACAGGAGATCGATCCAGACAGACATAGGAACCGGCGATTTACAGCGCGTGGACTGCAATGGTTCAAGGCTGCAGCTCAGGAATACCTTCACAAGAGCATCTCGAAACGGGCAATAAATGCTCACCCAGCCAGGGAGATTCACGACCATCACTCAATAAAAGAAGACGACCATACGAAGGGAGTAGGAAGTGAGGGACATAAATCAGTTTAAACAGGTATTTGGAATAAATAACAACATGATAGTGATATGGGAAATTGAAGAAAAAGAAACGAAATTGGTCACACATGCTATTTCCATCCTAGCTGATACTCCACACAGCTCTGTTTGCTTCTGGGTTTTTTTTTCTCAGTCTGTGTTACTCCATATAATCAACTCACACCTTCTGCACTTTCAAACAAGCATCCCTGTCACCACAATCAATCGCACGATTTACCAGCTGCTGTCCGTTCCGATATATGGTCTGTGGTTTGGAAATGGTAACTTTGGTCTTCTCTCGTCTGAACCTGCTAATCCTCTCAATGTTCCAAGCACTTTCTCTTTCTGTTTCTCAGATCTCTTTCTGATCTTCCAGATCTCTAGCAACGTTCTTCGTTTGATTTGACTTTTTCTTTTAAAACTACATAGGATGTCAGCATCATTGGCATTGGCAGCATTTGTTGACCATCAGAAATTGCCCTTGGCTGTGACCTTTCCACAAGGCAATATAAAGCCAAACACATTGTGGTGCGTCTGATCTCTCTTAACCCAGACCACGTAACACTGTTAAAACTCATTATCAAAGGACATCAGCGAAACAGACAGTTTTTTTTTGACAAAATGATGTTGGTATTATGGCTGCTATTAGTGAAATGTATTTGCATACAATACTTATCATTTGAATTTAAGTTCTGTCATTAGTTGTAGGAGCATTTCAAAGCTTGTAGTTAATATAATAGTCTGTGCCTCTGAATTACGCACCCTGGGACATTATTACTGTGAAACGTTGTCCCTCTCATAAAGTTATTTGAGAGACAAGAACAAGATTGTGGTAAAAATATTTGTAATTGGACAAGTGGCCAGTTGAGCCCTGTAACCATAAAGTCTGAATTTTACCAATGGGTTTTTTAGCAGTGGTTTTGCTAAATAGTTTATTTAGCAAAAGCACTGACATGGAGGTGGAGATTGGGGATTTCTGGAGCTGTTATGAACGCGCTTGGTGATGAGAGAATAATGCAACATAATTAAGTTTATGGCAAAAAGCTCCCTCGAGGTTGCAAACAGGCTTGTTCTCCGTCTCTTGTGAGAGCAAGGTGGGAATTCCTGTATAAGGAATGGAATTTGTCATTGAAACTGAAGACAATAGTTTCTGTCATTGCCAAATGTGGATAAAGTACATAGGAATGATGTTCAATTGGTATTAGCAATCAATAAATCAACAGAGATAGCGAGACTTACCAGAAACACCGACAACAGCGAGAATGGGATTGCAAACCGTATGAATATTCATCAGTACCCCACATATCTTGCAATGGAATGTTCCCCTGCAAAAATAGTGAAGACTTCAGAATAAACTCCTGTCCATTGTTGTAACATTCCAGTCTAATGCTCTCAGATTCTGGTGCATTTTTCGAACATTCCAAGCTATTGTTCTCAGATTCTGATCCATTGTTGGAACATT
>NW_025209195.1:0-8313 GCF_004010195.1 Chiloscyllium plagiosum | reverse complement strand
CATCATCATCATCATCATCATCATCATCAACATTATCATCATCAACAATAATCATCCATTGCTTTTGTTTCGTGAAGTGCAACTGCCTCTAAAATGTCTATTCAGATACAAATTTCCAGAGATTCATACATTTCGTGGGATATTCGCAAAAATGATTTTTTGGGGATATAAAGAAGCAACAGACTCTGGTGTTTTACAAATGTCATCGGCACAACAGCTCTAATGCGAACAGGGATGGATCATATTCTCCAAATCAAGTCAAGCTCAACATCTAGACCTATCAAGAACAGAGGAAATGGAAGTCTGTGTCCGAAACGGAAAATGGTGCAGCAGTATTTGAAGGCAGATTCAGAATTAACGTATCGAATCTGATATGAGCCTGTTCTGAAAAAAAGCCAAATTGGTCTAAAAAAATTGCTGTTTCCCTCTGCTCTGATTTTTCCCAGATCTGATATGTTTCTGCAGCACTTCCTTTTTTGAATCTATTGAACTTGAGCAATTTGTCTGATCTGAACTGGAATACTGAAGCTGAACTTTTATTTGACTCTCACGTATTTGGTTATGGATAATAAATGAAAAATTACAAACAACCTGCATTTGACACGTCCCTAAATATCAATGATGTGTTGCATTGTGATAACTCGCCACGAAAATGTTGAACTCAGTGACACTTACATCGCATGATCAATCGTCTGTTAGATTGAAACTGATGGGAATCTTTAGCTCAAAGTCATGTTATGTTCCTGATGTCGCATGGCTCATAAGTATCCAGCAATATCTTACCTTTCTGATACATTACAGCAAACTGCAAAAACGTCAATATATTGTTAATTGTAGCAGGAGGTTTACGGGGTTTTTGTCAGTACTGGCCTGGGTTGGATTTATTTGTCATCCCCAACAGTTCTGGAGAAGGTTGCAGAGAGCTGCCTTCTTTAACCATTTGTCTCCCAGTGGCGCAGGCATTCGCAAAGCTGATTTGGAGTGGATTCCAACAGTTTTAACAAACAAAGAATTACTCTCTCGTCAGGATGGCAAGTTACTTGGAATACAACATGCAGGGACTGGTTTTCCCATTGCTCAGCCGAGGATATTACCAAACTCAGGATTGTCTCCAAATCCTATTGATCACAGTTTTGTTCAGGATCTTTGGTGCCACGCTCCGTCAAGATCTCCTTTGATGGCAAGATAATTTACTGAGATATCACTTCAAACATTCGGGAAAAAATACTGCAGATGATGGAGTCTGTACTGAAAGCCACCAGTGCTGAAGAAGACAGCGGGTCAGACAGCATTCAGTTCTCTTTTGAATCCACATTCCTAACTCTCCCAGGCAGGGCATTCCAAATTCTGACAACGCCCTGAATAAAGTAGTTTCTCCTCATCTCACTTTTAGTTTTTTCACTGAAAATCTTACATTACAATTTCTAAATACTTTTTTCGGAATATTCTTCTTTTTATACCCTGCAATTCTTTTCATACTGTGAGCACCTCAATATTTTCACATCTTTTTCTTCCTGGAGCAGAAAACACTAAGCCTGTTGATCGCATTAACCTTTAATTTCTGAACTGCTGCTTGTAAAGCACAACCGCTGGCTGTTCATACTCCCCCTTAAAAATGCCCTCAGCACTATCAGAGACATCCTTGACCCAGGTATCAGTGACACATCTTCTGAAGAATTATTTATTGTGCTATTGCAACACGAGGTGCTGAGTTTGCTGAGCGTTTGCACCAACTTCTCGCTTGTCCCCAATGATTATTGCTTATTGATCAATATCTATGCAACAGAGACTTGGAAAATTCTGAATTTAATCATGTAGTGGGTGGTTTGTCTACGGCATGAGCTGTCAGAGGAAGTGGTGGAGGCTGGTACCATAACAACGTTTAAAAGACATCTGGATTGGTGTGTGGATAAGAGCGTTTCAGAAGACATAGGCCAAATATTGGCAAATGGCACGAGGTTAATTTACGATAACTGGTCAGCATGGACGTGTTGGACAGAAGGTTTCTGTTTCTGTGCTGTACATCTCTATGGTTATTTTCAAACACTCCATGAACATCATCTAGTTCACTTCACCAGTTCAAGAACTGGAAAGATATTCACAGCATTTCGACGTCTGACCACTTGGAAAATACCGTATAAATTCATAGCCTTATCAGAATATCATTACATTCTGTAACTGCAACAATTCTTTGTATTTATTCCAATTCGGTCTGCACACATATATATATATAAACACACACACACACACACACACACACACACACACACACACCACAGAACTTCACGAAAGAATGTAAGTAACTTTATCAATAATTAGAATGCTAACTGGAATGAAGGACTTATATGAATGAGAGGTGAGAGAAGCGTGTTCAGAACGGAGTGATGGAAGAGGATGAACAGTCAGAGGTCGTGGTACATATTGGTACCAATGATATAGGCAGAAACAGCTCTACAGAAGAGTCATTTAGTCTCGAGGAGTTAGCTTCCTCTGCCTCCATGAATGCTGTCTGACCTGCTATGTTCTTCAGGATTTGTTGTTTACAGCCACCTCAAATAATGCTGGTACATCAGTGTAAACAATAAACGTTGACAGGCTGATGACGGCAGAGGCCATTCGAGACTTGGTGCTCGGAAACGATCCGGGGCAGGAATCAGATCTTGCAGTGGGAGAGCATTTTGGTGATAGTGATCACAACTGCCTCACATTCTATATAGTTATGGAGAAGGAGAGGATTTGGTAAAATTGGAGAATATTTAATTGGGGAAGAGGAAACTATGATGAGATTAGACATGAGTTAGGAAGCATGAACTATGAGCAATTGTTCCATGGTAAAGGCACTATAGGCATGTGGAGACAGTTGTTTCGAGTGATGAATAAATATGTCCCTCTGAGACAGGCAAAAAGGGGTAAGATAAAGGAACCTTGGATGATGAGAGCGGTGGAGCTTCTTGTCAAAAGGAAAAAGGTAGCTTACATAAGGTGGAGGAAGCTAGGCTCAAACTCAGCTCTAGAGGATTACAGGAAGGCGACGAAGGAGCTCAAAAATGGTCTGAGGAGAGCCGGGAAGGGGTTCGAGAAAGGCTTAGCAGAACGGATTAGGGAGAATAAAAAGACATTTTACACTTATGTGAGGAATAAGAGAATGGTCAAAGAAAGAGTTGGGCCGATCAGGGATAGCACAGGGAACTTGTGTGTGGAGTCTGAGAGGGTAGGGGAAGACCTCAATGAGTTTTTTTGCTTCTGTATTTACGAAAGAAACGAACTATGTAGTGAATGAAACCTTTGAAGAGCAGGTGTACACGTTGAAATGGATAGAGATAGAGGAAGCTGATGTGCTGAAAAGTTTGCCAAACATTAAGATTGACAAGTCGCCAGGCCCAGAACAGATTTGACCTCGGCTGCTTTGGGAAACGAGAAATGCGATTGCTTCGGCACTTGCGAAGATCTTTGCATCCTCGCTCTCCACTGGAGTCGTACCTGAGGACTGGAGAGAGGCAAATTTAATTCCTCTCTTCAAGAAAGGAAATAGGGAAATCACCGACAATTACAGACCAGTAAGTCTCACGTCTGTCATCTGCAAAGTGTTATATAGGATTTGTGACCATCTGGAAGAGAATGGCTTGATTAAATTCAGTCAACACGGCTTTGTGAGGGGCAGGTCGTGCCTCACAAACCTTATCGAGTTCTATGAGGATGTGACTAGAAACGTTGATTAGGGTCGAGCTGTGGATGTGGTGTATATGGACATTAGCAAGGCATTTGATAAGGTTCCCCATGGTAGGCTCATTCAGAAGGTCAGGAGGAATGAGATAAAAGGAAATCTTACCTGTCTGGACACAGAATTGGTTGGCCAGCGAGTGGTAGTAGAAGGAAAATATTCTGCCTGGAAGTCAGTGGTGAGTGGTGTTCCACAGGGCTCTGTCGTTGGGCCTCTATTGTTTGTAATTTTTATTAATGACTAGGATGAGGGGATTGAAGGATGGGTCAGCATGTTGACACAAAGGTTGGAGGTGTCGTTGACAGTAAAGGGGGCTGTTGTAGGTTGCAGGGGGACATTGACAGGATGCAGAGATGGGCTGAGAGGTAAAAGGTGGAGTTCAACCTTGATAAATGCGAGGTGATGCATTTTGGAAGGTCGAATTTGAAAGCTGAGAACAGGATTAAGGATCGGATTCTTGGTAGTGTGGAGGAACAGAGGGATCTTAGTGTGCAGGTACATGGATTCCTTAAAATGGCCACCCAAGTGGACAAGGTTGTTAAGAAAGCATATGGTGTTTTGGCTTTCATTAACAAGGGGATTGAGTTTCAGAGTCGTGAGATCTTGTTGCAGCTGTATAAAACTTTGGTTAGCTTGCACTTGGAATACTGCGTCCTGTTCTGGTCGCCCTATTATAGGAAAGATGTGGATGCTTTGGAGAGGGTTCATTGGCAGTTTAATAGGATGCTGTCTGGACTGGAGGACTTATCTTATGAAGACAGTTTGACTGAGTTCGGACATTTTTCATTGGAGAAAAGGAGGAGGAGAGGGGACCTAATTGAGGGATACAAGAAAATGAGAGGTATAGATAGAGTCGATGGCCAGAGACTATTTGCCAGGGCAGAAATGTATAACACGAGGGGTCATAGTTTTAAGGTAGTTGGAGGAAAGTACAGAGGGGATGTCAGAAGCGGGTTCTTTACACAGAGAGTTGTGAGAGTATGGAATGCGTTGACAGCAGCAGGTGTGGAAGCAAGGTCATTGGGGACATTTAAGAGACTGCAATTGGTCACAGACATTTGAAGGTGCATACATGAGTATCAATGGTCAGCACAACATCGTGGGATGAAGGGCCTGTTCTGTGCTGTACTGTTCTATGTTCTTTAAAAACACACACAGATAGTACCCTTTTTAATAATGTGCGAATTACCCTCACAATATTCAAAAGATAATTGATACAAGGACGTCTGTTTCGATGAGGGAACGTTTGTTATTCTTGTTTTGACTCTATTTGTTTCGTTGCTGTGATAGAGAAGCAGAAAGAGGCTTCCATCTGTACTATGGGAAGAAAATCATCCCGTTCTCGTTGCATCAGACAGTGGCAGACACACATTGCTGCCTGTTCCTATTCGAAATAAACCATTCCAACCTTATCATTCATTGATAAAGTACAGCAAAAATAAATCTGCAGCTTCCATCATTCTGTTTGAAGAGCAAAACCGCTAGTGAATTATCTCAAAATTTTCTTTTCATTTATTTTGCAATATGAAGAACAGTCGGTGTTTTATATTATAATTTACTTCAAATTCAAGGTAGGAGAAAGTGAGGACTGCAGATGCTGGGGATCAGAGCTCAAAATGTGTTGCTGGAAAAGCGCAGCAGGTCAGGCATCATCAAAGGAACTGGAGAATCGACGTTTCGGGCATAAGAAGGGCTTCAAATTCAAGGTAGGCATGTGATTGTGAGTTGATCTCCTACAGTATGAATGTTCATCCACATCAGTCTCGCTCTTTAAAGCCAACTTAACGAGTGGTTCTGTGTCCATCCAGCGGATGGAAAAATCCTTCTGCTTTGACTATTGCAGGAATTGTTACAATTAACGTGCTTCAGCTGCACGTAAAGTGCAAAGGTGGAAGTGCAAGATACCAAAACCGAGTGCAATATTCATGACGTGCAAGCCTAATGAATAAAAATTGCAAAAGTGCAGAGTGCAAAGGGAGAATTTAGCTCCATCTCCAAAATAAGACTTGATGCTCACTTCGAAAAGAACTCGACTGCATCAGTGTATTAATCCACGAACAGAAGTAAAACAAGGACTGAGATTTTCAAATCTTCCTCGATGAACAACACCTGGAAACCAGAAAGAAAATAGAGGATTTTTCATGATATTCAAAAACGATAAGGATGAGAATGTGGAGGATGGGGAGGAGTGAACAATAAATAACTTTGAGGGTGACACAGACATGAGGCTGATACTTCACATTGAGGAGGAAATTCATAGAACATACAACATGTAAAATTACAGTACAGAACAGTCCCTTCAGCCCACGATATTGTGCCGAGGATTAATCCTAATGTGAAATAAAATAAACTAACCTGCACACCCCTCAATTCACTGCTGTCCATGTGCATGTCCAGCAGTCGCTTAAATGTTCATAATGATTCTGCTTTCACCATCAATGCTGGCAACGCATTCCATGCATTTACAACTCTCCACATAGGGACGCTAACACTGACGTCCCCTCTATACTTTTTCTTCTAATATCTTTAAACTATGACACCTCGTGCCATTCAATCCTGCCCTGGAGAAAAGTCTCTGGCTATTGCCTCTCACTACCTCGTGTGGGTCGATCAGGTCACCTGTCTTCCTCCTTCTCTGGAAAAAGGAAAGTCCGAGCGGAGTCAACCTCTCTTCCTACTACAAGCCCTCGTGCAGGCAACATCCTGGTAAAATTTCCTTGCACCCTCTCCAAAACCTCTGCATTGTTTCTATAGTAGGGCGACCAGAACTGGACACATTATTCAAAGTGTGGTCTCACCAAGTACTTAGAAATGTGTTGCTGGAAAAGTGCAGCAGGTCAGGCAGCATCAAAGTAGCATGAGAAACGCCGTTTCGGGCATAAGCCCTTCTTCAGGCCTATGCCCGAAACGTCGATTCTCCTGCTCCTTTGATGCTGTTTGACCTGCTGCGTTTTTCTAGCAACACATTTTTAATCTCTGACCTCCAGCATCTGCAGTCCTCACTTTCTCTCACCAGGTATTTGTAGAGCTGTAGCAAAACCTCGCGGTTCTTAAACTCAATCCCCCTGTTAATGAAAGCCACTACACCCATGTGCTTTCCTAACAACCCTATCTGCTTGGGTGGCATCTTTAAGGGTTCAATGTACCTCAACACCAACATCCCTCTGTTCCTCCACAATGCCAAGAATTCTGTCTTTAAACCTATATTCAGCAATCGAGCACGACCTTCCAAAATGCATCACTTCGCATTTCTCCACGTTGTACTCCATCCTCTATTTCTCAGTCCCGCTCTCCATCCTGTCTACGTCGCGCTGCAGCCTGCAATAGCCCTCCATACTATCAACGGCAGTACCAATCTTTGTGTCATCTGCAAATTTACTGACCCACCGCTCAACCTCCTCATACAAGTCATTTACAGAAACTACAAAAAGCAGAGGCCACGAACAGAGCCCTGCGGGACACCACTCAACACTGACCTCAAAGCAGCAAATTCCCATCTAAAACCACTTTCTGCCTTATGTCCGCAAACCAATTCTGATTCCAGACAACCAAACCCCCCCTGTATACCATACCTCCTGACTTTATGAATGAGCCGACAGTGGGGAACCTTATCAAATGCCTTGCTGAAGTCCATATCCACCACATCCACTGCTCGACCTTCATCGGCCTCTGTTGTCACCTCAGCAAATTACACAATAAGATTCGTGAGGTATAACCTGACTCGCACAAAGCCTTGCTGACAATCGTTAATCACGCTATGCATTTCCAGATAGTCTGTAATTACAAGGGATTTCCCTATTATCCTTCTTGAAACAAGGGACAACATGTATCTCCTTCCAATCCTCCAATAACTCCTGGAATATCATCTCTCACTGAATCTAGGACAGCCCAGCCATCCCTGCAAACCTCCAGGATAATTCACGTTCTCAGTGCAAGCATAATTCCGCACCAGCACCAATATTAGTCCAGTTGTTTGCCACTATTATTTTAAGTATTCCAATAACATGGATACAGATTTTCCTTCATTGTAATACAGACTTTTCGCTGAAAGGTTGTCTTTTATCAAAGCAAAATAAAGCCCTTCTTCCCGGGTACTCTCTCTGAGAATGGGTTTGTGTTCCTAAAAAATATTAAATCCCCAGCCCAGAGCTAATGATCTTGGTGACTGTTTCCATGGTTAGGTTCTTGTCACTTGAGTATATGGTTCTGAAGAGAATGTTTGTATTTGGACCAGGATTGCGAATGCTCGCAAACGAACAGTCCACACTGAGACGGGAGGAAAATACTACCTAAAGAACTGAAATTCATTCCCTAACATCAATTCTCAATTCTCAGATACTACTGCAATCTATGTCACCATTCCCCGAAATTTGTGGACATTATTCAGGTTTTGCGGATAAGCGGCAAACAAGAATATTTCTTCAACATGATCAGGTAGTAAATAGCTTCAGAAGGAGAGAATACAAACCCCACATTTGATATCGGTGATATAACCAATCTCCAACTAAAGATATCTGTGTATAACTATTGACCAGAAACTGACCTGGACAAGCCATTTAAAACTTCATTTCAGATGCTGACAATTATGTGGC
>NW_025209194.1:13529-16030 GCF_004010195.1 Chiloscyllium plagiosum | reverse complement strand
CAGGACGTAGATGGTCACTACGTTAACTGTGACGGAAGGAAAACAAACCCATTATCCATCAGCCTGGAGGCAAAGGGACCCGTTTGATCAGGGACCCAGTGAGATTTTCAAATGTGTCCCTGTATTCATGGATTTACTAAAATAATTGGAGCTGGAATAACAACTGGGAAGGTCTGAATTACCGAGGAAAATGTGACAAATACCACAAGAAACCCTCCGTCCCCAAACACACAGAGACACATCCATAAGGACAGATGGTTTCTAGAACATTCCCACACACTCGATCACCCGAGAGTAGACACCGGTCACTCCTTCCCAGTTCCTAATACGGAGGGTGGAAACGTTGCTGTCCTGAAGGATTCTCTCCCAGTTTCCTGAAGACAGACGGAGTTTGGGAATTTCTGTATTTTGGTCTAAATTGTAGTTGATCCTGTGTCTTGGAGAAATGTCAACGCAGGGAAAATGTATTCACCCCTTTAACTGCCTGAGGGGCCTTCGGAACAGTGTCTCCTTCTCCCTGGAACGGGATCTCTTCCCTCGGGATCATATCGTTTGTTCAATTCACTGACATCCGGCCGTTCACAAACAACGTCAGGGACAGAACGTTCTGGTGAATGTCAGTTATAGAATGTTTGGGACAGAACGTTCCGGGGAATGGCAGTGATAGAATGTCGGAGACAGAATGTTCCATGGAACTGCGTGACGTCTCCATCACCTTTCCCGCCATCCACCCCACCACAATGATGTACTGCGCACAGGCTACATTTCTGTCCAGTACCTCGAGCTGTGCAGACCACAGCAGAGCACTAATGTGTGAACCTGAAACAAATATCCATCCAGCATGCAGAGCTGCATATCCCATATCATTGCATTATCTATAAACCCTCAACCAGATAGTCTGCCCAGCATAGCGAACTGTGCAGTGATAACTTGTGAATTTGTAAACCAGGAGCAGCTACCCTCCCAGCATGTAGGACTGTGTACACCACCCCAGTGCGTTGCTCTGTAACATTGTGTTCGATCCCTGCCCAGTGTGGGGAAACTTGCAGCTCCCACCCATTTCCAGCTCCATATCTCCATTGGGCCATGATGAGGGGGTACTGTGGGTGGTAACATCACTGCCAGAGAGAGATAGCAGGGGAATCAGTTTAAATATCACCACATGGGAGGGGTTTGGTGTATAGACAGTGAGGGCGAGACTGAGAGACAGTGTTATGGAAGGATGTGTTCCCAGGTTACAGAATGCTGAAATGTAGAGACTTCGATAGCATACTATAACATGAGCCAGTCTTCCCAGGAAAGATGGGAAAAAGGGATATTGGTGTGAGGTGAAATGATGGAGAGTCTTGGATGGCCATTTGTTCTGCAGATTTGTAAATGGGAGTAGTTTCAACAGAATCTATGAGTCAATAGGCTGATTCTAACAATAATTTTCCTCGGTGCCATTTTCAGTGAGTGTGACAGAGAGATTATCTGTACGAGGGCAAGCTAGATTCCTGGTGCTTTCTTATCAAACTCAACTCATTGACTACCCCCCCCCCCCCCCCAACATGGTGTCCCTCTCATTCAATACCAGCCCGATTCTCCCACACATCGTGGCTGGAGGTATTCACCATCACCTGGATACCCCTGGATATTCTGTGACCCCTGGCACTGGTGCCATCTTTGAAAGGCCAATGAGCACACAGTTGAGCTTTCTCAGATTTGGAGCTGCCCTGAACAGTTTACCCCGAGCATGGTAGATAAGGGACAATTATACCACGGTTTGTCGACAGGGGCACGGAGGTCCTGGTGAATGGGCAAGTATAGAGGGTACCATTCTCTTCCCAGAGGGAGCCACACCACCAGACCTACCGAGCATGGTCTGAGCTCCCCACCCAGCTCAGTGCAGTATCTGCGGTCTGAAGAAATGTCCAGCAATGCAGGACAAACATCAATAACCTTCCCCGCTCTGTCAGGAATAAGGATCACTGTATTCTCTCTGCTCCCTCTCACTCACGGTATATCTGTCATAGGGCCTACCTCCGAATGAGGCTAATGCTCCAACACTGTCACTGTCGAATGCAGCACCTTCTCTCTGTCACTGTCTCTGTCTCTGTCTCTCTCTCTCTCTCTCTCTCTCTCTCTCTCTCTCTCTNNNNCCCTCCCTTTCTCCCATTCCAGGAGAAACAGCCTGGAATAGGACAGTAATCGCCAGACCGGGTGGTGGAGTGCCCGATATCCGTTCCCTCACCCCCTTCCCCTGCCATGTGGGGAGGACCCTCGTCCGAGTCGGAGAGGACCAGGACACCTCGTGTGGAGATTCTGAAACATCCACGTCCCACCGACCGAGTAAGGAGCAATGTTCGGTGAAGGGCAATTCTCACTTTAAACCCACTGGCAGCTCCGTTTCTCCCCGGCACAACATAGAAGCCGTGGCCCTGATTCCATCTCCCTTTTGTGTCGAGCTGGTACAAATGGAATCCCCACGGTCTTGGTGGGCAGGAGGGTGGGCTCACAAC
>NW_025209194.1:12675-13467 GCF_004010195.1 Chiloscyllium plagiosum | reverse complement strand
ACTGCTCTCCCCACTTGTCCTGACATCTTCAACAATCTGTGCTCATATACACGCAGCGCCCTCTGTTCCTGCACCCCCTTTATAATGGCAGAGCCTGTTTTAAACTGTCTTTCATTGTCTTTCCTACCAAAGTGTATCACCTCACGCTGCTCTGTATTGATCCCCATCTGCCATAAACCTGAACACTACACCAATGTGTGATTGTCCTGTTAGAGTTCCACACTGTCCTCCATAGACTTCAGAGTTCTTCCAGGTTCGGTGCCATCTACAAACATTGAGATTGTTATAGCGTCACAGTCCCCATGAAACAACTGAAATCCTGCCCCACACACACGAGTGTGAGTAAGTGAAATACTGATATATTCCCAGGGACGGAATCGAATAATGACCTGCTGTCAATGGAGCAACAAAAATCCTGACACATATGAGACAGAGTAGATGCAATATTGACGAACCACAGAGCAAAATAAATCTGGATAGGTCCCACTTATCGATATTCACCAGGGTCTAATGTGATGAAGTTGAAAGTGTTTACTCTACCTTTAAGAGAGAGGGAATGCTGCTCTGAACTGAGAGCTTACAAGCACCTGTGATATGAGAGGATGGCAGACCCAGAAACGGTATATTACTATAGAGTTGGAGTCGGGTAATAAGCAGTTAAGAGAAAGGGGGTCTCAGAGTTGTGCATAGTTGATGTAAAATGTTCACTTTCAGAGTGAAAAAATAAATTGATTTTTTTTTATTTAAACAGTCGAATTTGGCAGATCTGTCCTTCATATTTTAACAGTTTAC
>NW_025209194.1:8150-12669 GCF_004010195.1 Chiloscyllium plagiosum | reverse complement strand
ATAGTTGATGTAAAATGTTCACTTTCAGAGTGAAAAAATAAATTGATTTTTTTTATTTAAACAGTCGAATTTGGCAGATCTGTCCTTCATATTTTAACAGTTTACGAGACAAATTGAGCATTTCTTTATGTTTAGTTTAAGTTACCAGATGAGCTTCCCGCCCTGTCCTAACCATCCCCGTGTGTGTGTATCTGTGTGTCTCTGTGGGGCAGGTCTGGCTGTCTCTGTGGTGCTTAAAGTGATGCAATGCCACCCTCTGCTGGCCTCCACACGCCACTGCACAGACATTGGCAGAGGGTGAAACCAACAGGGATTCATTCAGCGATGGGTCAGGGAGAGGGCAGCTGCTCACAGCACCATCCTAACTGATGTCTTATCCATGTACTGATCTAAATGTCCTTTAAACGTTGTAACTGTCCCTGCTTTCACCACTTCCTCTGGAAGTTCATTCCACACACAAGCCATACTCTGTTGAACACAATTTCCTCTCATGACTTTCGTAAATCTTTTTTCCTCGCACCTTAAAAATCCCTCAGTTTTGAATCCTCAACTCTAGAGAAAAGACATCAGCCCTTCAGCTTCTCTGTAACCCTCATTATTTTATAAACTTCTGTAAAGTTACTGCTTAATCTCATATTCTTCAGTGAAAAAAGTCCCAGCCTACCCAGCCTCTCCTTGTATCTCACTCCCTCCTTTCCCAGCAACATCCAGGTTAATCTCTTCTGAACCCTCTCCAGCTTAATAATATCAACGTCAGTAATATCAAAGTGAATAGTCAAGGTGTTTTCTAAGGGTACAGTGAGTCCAAAACAAGAGGACATAGGCTTAAGGTGAGAGGGGAACATTTAAAAGTGACCTAAGGGGCAGCGTTTTCACCCAGAGGGTGGTGTGCCTATGGAATGAGCGGGCAGGGTGACCAGACTGGACACAGTATTCCAGAAGGGATCTCACCAATGTCCTGTACAACCACAACATGACATCCCAATTCTGATACTCAAAGGTCTGTCCTATGAAGACATGTGTGTTAAACACCTTCTTAACCACACTATCTATATGAGATGCAAATTTTAAAGAATTAAACCTGACGGCCTAGGTTTCTGTACTACAGCACTGCCAAAGGCTCTACTTTTAATTGTATAGGTCCTGCTGTTGTTTGATATACCAAATCCAATACCTCGCATTAATCCAAACTAAACTCCATCAGCCACCCCTCAGCCCAGTGAGTGACATTACTGTCACCTCACCCTCCCCCTTCAATTTTAAAACGCCCAGATGTCTCCAGGATGCCTCCACACTCCGGCCTTGATTTTCACAAAGTCCCTGAGCTTGGGTTGCCTTGTATGTTTCTGGGGAGGAGGGACAGATTGCAGACACAGTCAGTGGGGAGGAGAGGCTGTATAGTAATCAGAGGCCTGGTGTAATTTCATGGTTTTAGGAAAAGTGGAGTCGCACGTGAGAGTTGTGTAAGAGTGATCGGTGTTTTGGGGTCAGAAATTAAGCTCTTCCTTCGTCTCTGGTATTCAGTAATAAATATATATTTGAGACCCTTCATTGGGTAGAGTGTGTCTGCAGGATTTTTTCCTTAATATTGCAGACTGCAGATAATAGCAATTAAAGATATTTATAGTTAATTTGGATGGCACAGCACGTACACTCAATATCCAACAGTTGAGACAAATATCTTGCATTTGTTTAATAATACAAAGTGTTTTGTGTAGTTCATTAATGGTAATCTGATTATAATAAATCCACACCAAGATGAAAGTGGGAACTAAAATATGACCCAAAATCTGGGTATGGTAGTGTGGTGGGTAGTGTCCCTGTCTCTGAGCCAGAGCTCTGGATTTGATTCCAATTCCTGAACCTGTGTGGCAGTGTTGCTAGCTCTGGGCTAGAAGGTCTGGATTCAAGTCCTGCCTGTTGCAGAGGTATGTCCCATCATATCAGGACAGTCTGATGAACACACACACAGGAGAATAATGTTACAGCTTTATGGGTATTGCTGAGTGATGCTAGTGTCCCTAGCTCCGGGCACAAAGGTCCAGGCGTAAACTCCACAGAAGTGTCTCAGGATACATCTGAACAAACTGATTAAAATGGATTTAGAATTGTGACTTGATGGAGAAGGAAGAGGTGTCAGTATTGCATTTCAGAATTTAGGCCCAGGATGTCTGAAAGTGCACCCATTCGTGTTGATGGGGGTCACATTTTGCAGCAGTAAAGGTTTATAAAATCAAAATGGCCATGGATAGCGTGAGTAGTTAGGGGTTTTTCCCTAGTCTGGGGGCATCCAAAACTAGAGGGCATTGGTGGAAAGTGAGAGGGGAAAGGTTTTGATGAGGCCTAAAGGGCACCATTTCACACAGAGGGTGGTGTGTGTGTGGAATGAGCTGCCAGAGGAAATGCTGGAGGCTGGTACAACTACAGCATCTGGGTACTGAGAGACCAGGCGAGCTTTTGCAGTAATTTTTGTATTTCTTTTAAAAATGCATTCAGTTTATCACAGTTATTCTGAATAAATTTAACATTTTTATTTTTTAATGACGCAGGGACATATAAACATATCTTCAAATTGACCGAGACCATTTTCTGCTGAGGGTATGGCTCTGTGTATGACAGCAGCAATGATGCACCTACATGGAACAGGGAATGTGATGGAGACATGATTCAACTCAGAGAGGGAGAAAATGTAATCTGCCTGAGAAGGAATGGCCTATTGCACTCTCGCTCCTTCATTGTTCCTCATCACCGCAATGTGTGCGAGCTAAAAAAATTCTCTACAGTCATCGTTACCATTCTTATTTTTATGGAATCCCTGCAGTGTTGAAACAGGCCCTTCGACCCAACAAGTCCACACCAACCTTCCCAACCCATTTCCCTATATTTACCCCAGACTATTGCACATAACCTAGAAATCCCTGAACACTACGGACAATTTAGCATGACCAATCCACCAAACCTACACAGTTTGTGGGAGGAAACGGAATCACCCATTAGAAGCTCACACAGACAAGGGGAGAATGTGCAAACTCCACCCAGACAGTCACCAAGGCTGGAATCGAACCCAAGTCCCTGGTGCTGTGAGGCAGCAGTGCTAACCACCGTGTTATCCTTTGGATGATCCCTGACCAGAATTCACTGGAATCTACTCATTGTCTAAAGCAAATGGAATTCAGCCAAATCCAAACTCTCCCAGGATGGAATCCCATTGCTAGCAGCTGTGTGAGTACAATATCTAAAGAAGCAGAATAACGTTTTGGACAATCTCACAATTTTTCCTTTGTCATGAATTCCAATAATATTTGGACCAAGTTTTTTCAAGTTAAAATCGCAGAGATTTTGTGTGTGTGTGTCAGCATTTTTAGAAAGGAAAATATTGATGATATAATTGCAATACCCAAACAATTTGCCATTCGTCTTTCTAACATCGTTTGAGTAACATTGCTCTGGATCATAAACGTGTTGTTTTAGCAGATTGAAGAAACTAGCTTGACTTGTTCCTAAAACTGACCCTGACCCAGTCTGAGACCGTAATCATCGGCCATATCACTCACCTGGTTACATTTAACATTTGTTGTGAGGAGTGGAGGAGTGGGACTCGAAAAGGAAACAGTGACCCAAAAAGCCGGGGAACTACAGGCTGGTGAGCATGATGTCAGTGGTGGGTAAGTTGTTGGAGGGGATTCTGAGGGATAGCATTTACATACATTTGGGAAGGCAAGGGCTGATCGGGGTAGACAACGTAGCTTTCTGCATGGGAAATCATGTCTCATTGATTTGGTTGAGTTTTTTGAAGCGGTGACAAAGAAGATTGATGAAGGCAGTTTGGTAGACATTGTCTATATGGACTTCAGCAAGGTGTTCATTTAAAGAACAAAGACCAAAGAAAATGTACAGCCCGGGAACAGGCCCTTCGCCCTCCAAGCCGGAGCCGATCCAAATGTACTGTTTAAATCTGTCGGTCAATTCCTAAGCATCTGTCTTCCTCTGCTCCCCACCTACTCATGCATCTGTCCAGACGCATCTTAAATGATTCTACCGTGTCTGCCTCTACCACCTCTGCTGGCAACACGTTACAAATACCCACCACCCTCTGTGTGAAGTACTTACCGCGTGTATCCCCCTTAAACTTTCCAGCTCTCACTTTGAAAGCACGACCTCTCGTTATTCAATCCTCCAACCTGGGAAAAAGCTTGTCTCTATCCACTGGCTATACCCTTCATGATTTTACAAACCTTAATCAGGTCCCCCCTCAATCTCCTTTTATCTAGTGAAAATAAACCTAACCTACTCAGCCTGTCTTCATAGCTAGTATTTCATTCTGATTGGTAGGCAGATTAGTAAGTGTCAGTCACATAAGATACAGAAGAAGCTAGTAACAAATGGCTTGAAGGAAGAGGGATATTTTTCAGACTGGAGGCATGTTAGCAGTGTGCTGTAACAATCAGTACTGAGTTCACTGTATTTCATCATTTATGTAAAGGATTTAGATGTGAATATTGGGGCCATAGTTAGTAAG
>NW_025209194.1:1751-3943 GCF_004010195.1 Chiloscyllium plagiosum | reverse complement strand
CAGCCCTTGGCAAAAAGAAATATTCAGACACCGAATGTCACAAATATTTCTCCAATCCAGGAATTGAAAACAGTGCCAAGAGAAAATTCAGAGAGAGTAGCAACCAGGAGATATCCATTGAAGCTTCCAACTCTGTGGAGACCCCAATAGTTTCTGATGTTACTAAGAAACCAAAACCAAGTGATCCTAACCTGAGAGAGCTGGGCACACCCATTCAGGCTGCATTAAAATTAACCTAAGGCCTCGCTCGCTGTTACTCAAGTTGTGTTAACTAGACAGCTTGGTAACAATCGTTCAATCTCTCTCAGAAAAAGAAATCCAGACAAAATAACCTCTTAAAGCTGCAGCATTGTTACACTTGTCAGTACATCGAGCTGTCAAACAGGAACCAGGGGTAACCCAGTCAGTCCCTTGAGTCACTTATACAGGAACAGTAGGAGGCCATTCGCACCTCAAAGCACTTACACGAGGGCAGAATGACATAATTGATGCTGATTCCTGATGAATGTCTTATGCCCAATACGTCGATTCTCCTGCTTCTCGGATGCTGCCTGACCTGCTGTGCTTTTCCAACAATCGACTCTCGACTCTGATCTCCAGCATCGGCAGTCTTAAGTGTCTCCGAAATGATGCTCTAACATGATGAACAAATGGAGCAGAAGCTGCACAGACAGACTGCTCCACATTGTTCCTCGTGGCTCCGTTGCTCATGATACACATGTGGGACTTTAACGTGGTTTTCTAGTGGTGAGCAGGGAAGCCATTTGCCTTGTGTGAAGTCTCAAGAAGGCATCTTTCATCTCTGAGAAGACAGCCTGGTGTTCTCTATGGAGGGTGGAAGCTGATGGGAATGGATTCCTGTTTCATATGGAAGGTATTGTGGCTGCTGTTGGGGATTGTGAATAACCTGCCGTTCAGTGCAGGGTTTACTCGCCGACTGCACAATAACATGGGGAGAGTTACTTTAAGCATATAAACTATTTGGAAGGCCGTGTTAGACTGATGAATGGATGCTCTAATTTCAAATAATGCTGATCTTGTTCATGTTGATCTTGTCTAGTGCATGTCTTGTTCAGTGTAACCTGTATGCCTTACTCTGTCCAAGTCTATTTCCACCCTATGATCTGTCTTGCTATGCTTACTATGATCTGCCTCCACTGTTCATAAACAAAGAGTTTCGCCGTACTGAGATACACGTGACAATAAATCAAACCAAATCAATCCTGGGTAAAGTATGGAATTGCTCTCCCTGTCAATGTCTCTTTTGGAAATAAGTGGTCACTGCCACTCCTCGTGTTTCAGCATCACCATTTCTTCGTCTCTCACAGTTCTACAGATTAAACACTCAGCTTCTTCACTCTATCCTCATGTTACCATCACCCGTGTCTGTGGTAAGGAGATCATTCCTTCCAAAGGAGATCAAATCTGTAGAGAGTGTCCCAAATGCTCTCTCAGCAAGGCTTTACAACAGCAGGAAGATGGCTTTACTCATGGACTCGAATCATCTTACAATGAAGGAAACATACCATTGACTGCATCAATTACTTACACAGAGTTTGATTCGGAGCAGTCAGCATACACTTGTGAGTGGGAGATCATGCTTCCCAAATTTGTTAGAGTCCTTTGGGGAAGTGTCCAAGAATGTTGATGAGGGCAGAGCGGTAAACGTAGTCTGTATGGATTTCGGTAAGGCCTTTGATAAGGTTACACATGGCAGGCTACTGTGGAAGGTTCCATCACGTAGAATACTGGGGGAACTGGCCAATTGGATACACAGTTGGCTTGTTGATAGGAAGCAGAGAGTTTAGTGGAAGGATGCTTGTCAGACTGGAGGTTGGGTCCACAGATTCTTGTTATCTATGATTTGGTTGATAATGTACAAGGCATGATTAGTAAGTTTGCAGATGACACTAAAATAAGTGGGAGCATGATCAGTGCGGAAGTTTATCATAAATTGCAGCAGGACCTTAATCAGGTGGGCAGGTGGGCTGAGAAATGGCAAATGGAATTTAATATAGATGTGAGGTCTTGCAGTTTGGAATCTCAAATCAAGGTAGGAGTTTCACGGTGAATGGGCGGGCCTTAAGGGGTGTAGTGGGCAGAGAGACCTTGGAATTCAGGTGCACGGTTCCCTGAGAGTGGAGTCACAGGTAGACAGGGCAACACATTCCACCCTGACCTTAAATTTACCT
>NW_025209194.1:0-879 GCF_004010195.1 Chiloscyllium plagiosum | reverse complement strand
CCTCTCCTCCCTGACCTATCACCTTCATTCCCTCCCCCACTTACTCATTATACTCTGTGCTACTTTCTCACCATCCCCAACCTCCTCTAGCTTATCTCTCCACGCTTCAGACTCACTGCCTTTTTTCCTGATGACGGGCTTTTGCCCGAAACGTCGATTTCGAAGCTCCTTGGATGCTGCCTGAACTGTTGTGCTCTTCCAGCACCACTAATCCAAAAAAGGACAGTGAAGAAGGCTTTTGGCACATTGGCTTTCATCAGGCAGGATACTGAGTATAGAAGTTGGGAATTTATGTTGGAGTTCCACAGGACTTTGGTAAGGCCGCACTTGGAGTATTGTGTTCAGTTTCGTCAACTTGTTATAGGGAGGATATAATGAAATTAGAAAGAGTGCAGAAGAAATTTACAAGGACATTGCCAGGACCCAATGGTCTGAGTTATAGGGAGAGGTTGGACAACTAGGACCTTTTCTTTAGAGTGTAGGAGACTGAGGGGGGACCTTATAGAGCTGTATAAGATCATGAGGGATATGGATAGGGTGAATGCTCTCAGTCTTTTCCAAAGTTTAGAGAATCAAGGACGAGAAGGGATCAGTTTAAGGTTAAAGGAGAAGGAATAAAAGGAAACCTGAGGGACCACGTATTTACATAAATGGCTGGTACGTGGATGAGCTGCCAGAAGATGTGGCTGAGGGGGTTGTATTAACAACATTTCAAAAGCATTTGGATAAATATGTGAATAGGAAAGGACTAGAAGGATATAGGCCAATTGCAGAGAAATGGGATTAGTGTGAATGGACATTTACAAGGTGGATTCGAACCCCTTTGTTAATTAAAACCAAACACCCAGAAAAGCTCGCCTCACATCGTAATCTGTTGAC
>NW_025209193.1:13380-16030 GCF_004010195.1 Chiloscyllium plagiosum | reverse complement strand
TCAGAGGGTCGGTGTGGATTGGTTGGCTAAAGGGCCTGTTTCTACACTGTAGGGAATCTAATCTACACATCCACCCCTTCTCTTCGCAAGATTGAGGAGATACCAATAATTTTTTGATGTTGTACAACTCATTCTGAATGAGAGATTTTTCTCAGCATTTCCTCAATGCTGTCTCTTTCTATTGTGCTGCCACTCTGATCGGCTTCCCAATATCTTTGCGCTGCCTATTCCATTTCATAGTTGACATCCCAAATGCATCCTGTGTTTCCCAAAGTGAACTCAAAAGGAACCACTAACCTTTGTACGCATTCAGAGATTTAGCTGATCATTCATTCACTTCTGGTGGGTTGCTTCCTCTGGCTGTCAGCAGCCGGTTTTGTGCCTGGAAATCAGCATACTGATCCAAAATGATCCCATCCCTGTTTTTTAGATTAGATTACTTATAGTGTGGAAACAGGCCCTTCGGCCCAACAAGTCCACACTGACCTGCCGAAGCGCAACCCACCCAGACCTATTCCCCTGTTCCTACCCTCTCAATTAAATAAAAGTCCTGCCAATATGCACAAGACCACAGGAGATAGATTTCTTTTAGTCTAAATTCCACAGAGCTCTAGGTAAAATTGGCTGATGGTCCCCTTGGCTCTGAACTGCAACAGCATTTCACAAGTTTTAAGATTAACTTCCCACACGATCAGAAAGCTTACAACAAGCCAACTTGTTTTTGGCTAATGTAAGAAGCTTGATAATGCATTTTGCTGACAAGTGAATCTGTCCATAAAACATCTGTATGTAGCAGCACTAAGCTGTACAACTAGCTCTGTGGTATTAACAGTCCATGGGTACTTATATTAAAATGATAATAGTCATTGGAAGGAGGATTTCTTGGATTAATGTCAACAAAGCCAATGACTGATCTCCTGTCTCCTTATGTTTTATACAACTGGAGCTTCATTGACCCACTGGGCAAATGATTAAGATTTTGACTAAATCAATCACAAGAAAAGTCAGCTCATTACTTTGGTGTACCCTTTAGTGGAGGATTGACTTATTCGGTACTGTCAATTTTCCTACAAAATATGTTTTAGATTTTACAGGCTTCTGCTCCAATGTGAATAGTGGTAAAGACTTGAGTCAATAAATCACTCATCAATGTATGATTCCAATTATTACTAACTATTCTGTCTGTTTCTTTCAGTCAACGTTATTGCATGTGCAACCCAGACGTGGTTCAGCAGTTTCACAACCCAGACACCATCTTCATCTTAGCCTTTGCTATCATTTTACTTAACACAGACATGTATAGCCCCAACATCAAACCTGATCGAAAAATGATGCTGGAAGACTTCATCCGTAATTTACGAGGTGAGTGTAGTTACCTAATATTTAGAAACACTGGCATTCAGCAAATTTTTTACTGAGACAAATGAATAGAGGTCTTGTGGTTCAACTGGTAACACACCTGCCTCTGAGTCACTGCTGGCCACTTGAATATCTGATGAGTGCTGCAACCTGGTAGGGACTCTTGCCAGCTTTCCAGTGTTACCCGCTTTAAGTATTGTGCCCTGCCTCTTTGAGTTCAGTTTAGGTAATTCCATTTCTGATGAGGGCCATTCAATAATTATAATTCAAGGAAATCAAAGGGGTATTGACATGAATAACTGAAAGAAAATTAACATTAGAAAAGGGGCACTGAAGGTTGAGCAGACAATGACTAAAAAATTGGATAAAAACAATTTGCTGGGGAATGGGGACAAAACAATGGGATTGACAACAAGTAATGATGCTGACTTAATGAGCCAGTACAGGCACAATGGGCTGACTGGCCTCCTTCTGCACCATAATACGTCTGTGATTCAGTGAAATGGTCGAAGTATTGATTAACTACTTCACCTCAGTTTTTACTGAAGTGAACAAAGCTTTTAATTGGATGATAATCCTAAAAACATGAGCACATTGGCATAAAAGGGAGAAAATGAAGAATACACTAGCAAAACTAAAGGGAGACAGGAGTAATATAATAGATGTTATATAATTGTATTTTCAAAAGGCCAGACCACATGAAATCTGGGACAATTAGCTGAAAGGTTAGCAGATTGGCTAAAACGATAGAAAATAAAGAGTAAGGCTGAAGGATTTCTGCTGGGACCATTGTTATTTAGAATTTGTGGACCATTGTTATTTAGAATTTGTATTAATAATTTGGATGCAGAAACAAGAAACTTTGTTTCAAAATGTGAAAATAATGCAGCTAAACTGGGGAAGACTGCGAGACATAGAGTCATAGAGATGTACAGCATGGAAACAGACCCTTCGGTCCAACTCGTCCATGCCGACCAAATAATCCAACCCAATCTAGTCCCACCTGCCAGCACCTGGCCCATATCCCTCCAAATCCTTCCTAATCATATACCCATCCAAAAGCCTCTTAAATGTTGCAGTTGTACCAGCCTCCACCACTTCCTCTGGCAGTTCATTCCATATACGTACCACCCTCTACATGAAAACGTTGCCCCTTAGGTCTCTTTTATATCTTTCCCCTCTCACCCTAAACCTATGCCCTCTAGCTCTGGACTCCCCGACCCCAGGGAAAAAACTTTGCCTATTTATCCTATCCATGCCCCTCATAATTTTGTAAACCTCTATAAGGTCA
>NW_025209193.1:0-8625 GCF_004010195.1 Chiloscyllium plagiosum | reverse complement strand
AACGTGTTATGTAGTAACCAGCAGCTTTAGAATACTTATGGAGAAGAATAGCCCTGATATAGATGTGAAAGTTCAAAATTGGCTCAGTCTAATTTTGAGAATTAAAGATTGGCACTGTGAAAAGTTGCTTGGGAGGAGCTATTGGCAGGGAAGTGGAAGGCATTCACAACTGAGATTACAGAGTCGAACGACAGTATTTTTCAGTTCATCATTAGGGCAAGGCTGTGAGGGGTAGGGAATGCTGGATGGCTAGTGAAACTAAGGGTTTTGTCAAGAAAAAGAACGAAGTATATAATCGGTATAGATAGCAGGGATCGAGTGAGTCCATCGAGGAGTTCAAGCGCAGCATGATAATAGTCAAGAAGGAAAGCAGGATGGCAAAATTCAGAGATGATGCATCTTCAGAAAATAGAGGAAGGGAAGATCCAAGGGAATTATACAAATGCACTAAATTCACCAGAGTAACTAGCTCAAGAACAGAACTCCGTAAAAATCAGTTACGTCACATATTTGTAGATACACAGGAGATGGGCGCGATACTAAATGAATATTTCACATCAGTATTTACCATTAGGAAGAGTATTGAACATAGTGAACTTGGGGAAATAAACAGTGATGTCTGGAAAAGTGACAATTTTAACTAACATGAGGAGCTGCAGTCCTTAAAATGCATAAAGCTATCTAACTCCTTGGGAGATGATCATGTGTACCCTAGAATTGTGTGAGAAGCTAGGGAGTAATAGTTGAGCGGCTTGTGAGGTATTTATATCATGGATAGTCTAGGTCAGGTGCTGGATGTCTTGAGTGTGGCAAATGTTGTACTATTAGTTCAGAAGGAAGGTAATGAAAAGTCAGGGAACTATAGATCGATAAATCTGACGCCCGTGGAGGGCATCTTGATCTGGGAGAGGGTGCAGATTCTGAGGAACAGGATTTACATGTGTTTGGAAAGACAAGAACTGATTAGAACAGTTACCATGGCTTTGTGCATGGGAAATCATGTCTCACTCACTTGATTGAGTCATTTGCAGAATTGACAAGTTGGTTGATGAAGGCACAGCAGTGGAAGTTGACTGCATGAACTTAAATTAAGAAGTTGAACAAGGTGCCACATGGCAACCTGGTTAGCTAGATTTGATCACATGGAATCCAGGGAGTGCTGGGGGTTTTCGCACTTAAGGCAAGAGACCGAGTTGCTCGTGGAAGATTGTTTTTGGGACTGGAGGACTCTGTCCAGTCGTGTACATAAGGATCCAATGGATTTTGCCATTTAAATAAAATATTTGGATGTGAGTGTAATAGGAAGAGAGTATACAGACAACAATAAAACTGGTGGTGCAGTAGACAGTGAAGATGATTAACTCGGAGTACAATGAGACCCTGATCAGATATGCTAAACTGCCAAGGAGCAGTGGATGGAGGTTATTTTAAACAGACGGAAGGTGTATGGGAAGTTTGCATTTCGCGAATTCAAATCAGGGCGTGACTTATAGGCAGATTCCTCAGAAGCATTGTCAAACACAGACATGTTAATAAAAATTATAGAAGACCTTCAGTGTGGAAACAGGCCCTTTGGTCCATTGAGTCCACATTGACACTCCAAATGGCATTCCGCCGGACGCACCCTTGCAATACACCAGTGTCTCTACATTTCCCACAGCTACTCCACATAACCTGCACATCCCTGAATACTGCAGTCCAATTTAGCAAGGCCGCAGCAACTAACATGAGTATGGTTGGACTGTCGGAGGACAGCCAAGCGCCCAATGAAAACCCACACAGACACATGGAGAATGTGCAAATCTCTCACAGGCAGTCACCTACGGGTGGGATTCAACCAGTGTCCTTCGAGCTGTAAGATGGCAGTGCTAAACACTGAGCTACCGTGACACCCTAGTGAGCAGCTCACAGCGAGTGCATTCTCCCATGTTCTCTGGAACCTTCACATCTGTTCAGATTATACTGAATGATGGTCGGGAGTGGAGAGTGGGAGGTTGTTTTGAAACACATATCAAGGGATACGTGTTCTTTTATCAGAGATCTCAACCTTCCTTTTAACGTAGAGACTCGAAGACGATGGGAATGTCTGCCTGTTTCTGAATGAAGATTCTGTGACTGCTGCCACGACAGTTGATATTCACGAAAATGATATACTGTATATGGTCACACTGCAGCATTAATAGAGTGAGAGACGGAGGGTTTCATCACAAGGATGGAAACTAAAGGCATTGCCAGATCAGCTGAAGTGGTTAGTTGTATCAAATTTACAATCCACCAGACAGAACCATTCACTCAGATGGGATATCGCTTCAGTACAAAGCATTGCATAGATGAACCTCTGCTCCGACTAAGCCCATAATCTGCTGCGGGCACAAAACTGTGCAGACCACAGCAGACCATTGATGTATAAACTCAGACTAGATATCTGTCCAGCACCGGGAGCTGTGTAGACCACAGCAGTGCATTGATTAGAAAACCCAGACGAAATATTTGCCAAGCACGTCGAGGTATGCAGATGACAGCGGTGCATTGATCTATAAATCCAGACTAGATATCTGTCCAGCACGGGGAGCTGTGCAGGCAACAGGAGTGCATTGATATTACAACACGGAATAGATATGTATCTAGCAAGTGAGCTGTGCAGAACCACCGAAGTGCATTGAACTATAAACCCAGACTACATATGTGCCTAGCACTGGGAGCTTTGCAGACCATAGCAGAGCAATTGTATTAGAACCAATCTGAATGAAGTACTTTGGAAGAGGTTGGGATCAATTTCTGGCCCTTTGCACACTTTCAATGTGCATTTCCGTTCCAAATTATACTGAGAATGGATTGTAAAGACCTGAACCAAATCTAACGGCAGCATAAGGGGCCACAATACGCATGATCATCCCCTTCTGTTAATATCTCAGGGATAACCTTGCAAGGAATTAGTCGAAACTACTCTGAGATTCCAAAGTCTTTCTTTGAAGAAGCAAACAACTGTGAAGTGTCCGAAAGATGGCAAGAACGTCGGAGTGTTCAGGCCAGAAATCCTCTGCTCCGCCTGTTATTTATTTTGTCTTTTTCTCTATTTTCAGAAACAATGTTTCCCAAACATTTCACTTTTCAAAATGACTCAGAGTGGAATGGGAAATGGGTCCCCCACACTGGAGGCTGGCGTGGGAGGCGTGGCCTCGAGGCTTAAAGCAAAGTGCAAAATGGAGACGAAGCCCGATGTCATTGAAGTCTTGGCCTGGTGTCGCCAGGAGATTGGGAGCAGGGTAGTCGAGAGACGGGGGTCGAAGCATTCAGGCGACTGTGTTGTGTGTGGTCTGGAAGCTGGGCCCTGTGCGGTCTGGAGACTAGATCAGGTGCGGTCTGGAGACTCAGTCTTGGCACAGACTGGGTTTAAAGAACTATAAATCGAGTCCGTTCTTTTTCTTCTTGTTATTGTTCTGCTGAACTTCCATTCATTATTCTTCAAATATTGTGGCAATATTCTGTACTTTCGTATCTTGCACCTAAGATGACGCCACAAGCGGAGACATTGCACTCATTCGAATGCAAGTGATCAATTTAATCCAATATGAGAGGGTCACTGTCTGTGATGATTTTTTCTACACAAAGCAGACGGATAGAGAATGAGAGAGAGAGTGAGGACGGACATTTTAATCCCCATTTCAATGTACTCACACCCAAACAATGGAAACCCAAGTGCTCAGAGACGCAGATGCAAAGTTACACAAAGTTTGGGTGAAGATTTTGCTGTGGTTCTGTTCGCCGGGCTGGAAGTTTTTGTTGCAAACGTTTCGTCCCCTGTCTTAGGTGACATCCTCAGTGCTTGGGAGCCTTCTGTGAAGCGCTTCTGTGGTGTTTCCTCCGGCGTTTATAGTGGCCTGTCCCTGCCGCTTCCGGTTGTCAGTTTCAGCTGTCTGCTGTAGTGGCCGGTAATTGGGTCCAGGTAGATGTGTTTGTTGATGGAGTTTGTGGATGAGTGCCATGCTTCTAGGAATTCCCTGGCTGTTCTTTGTTTGGCTTGCCCTATAATGGTAGTGTTGTCCCAGTCGAATTCATGTTGCTTGTCGTCTGCGTGTGTGGCTACTAAGGATAGCTGGTCGTGGCTTTTAGTGGCTAGTTGATGTTCATGGGTGCGGATCGTTAGCTAAGTTACACACCTTAATGTATTAAAGCACACATAAAGACAGAGGAAAACACAAACACACGTACACGCATGAACACAAACATGCACACACGCAAACACAAATATTACCATCAGCGCATAGATATATGCACACATTCAACCCCTCATTCCTACCCTACCATTAAATGACGTTATGGCTGAAGTGCTCTCTCTCGGGAAATAAAGGAATGTATTTGACTAAGCTATTAGAGTGGGAGCAATTTGGGACCAGTGACTATGGTTCTCTTAGTTTGAAAATAGTTCTGGAAAAGTATAAGCCCGTCCACAATTAACTTTTTAAGTTGGGGCCAATTTGATGGTATTAAGGATGAACTGTCAAAACATGATTGTGGAGAAACTGTTTGCATGTGGAGGGACGTCAGGCATGTGGGAGTTTTTCAAAAGCTTGATAATGAGAGTTCAGGAACAGTATTTTACGCTTAGTGTTGGCAGGTGAAGGGATGTTGAGGCTCTGGGCAAGGAAAATGAAGAAGATATATGTCACGTTTTGAAAACTGGGATCAACTGAATCCATTGCGCATATTGGGTGTAGGAGTACAAGTTCCAGGGAAATGAGGAGACCAAAAATGGGGCAGGAGATAGCTTCGGTTGATAAAGGGAATCGGAAGAGATCCTAAAGGTATTTTAAGTGCGAAGAAGGATTGACCACTAAGACAGACCACTCAAAACATTCTTCAGCTGGCAGCTCAGACCATAACTTTAAAATTTGTTTCAGTAACTGAACAGTACATTTTACCCATATTACTTTAACTTGGATTACTGCTAGATTTTAAAAGAGACAAATATTTATTCACAAAATACACAATTAAACAGAAAGGACAGAACAAAGTACCTCTCCAGAACTCAGCCGACCCAACTAGACTTAATTATGCTGTTCCGAATGTACGCAACAGTCTCAATAACCAAATTTCACTGAAAGACCAGTATAAATGGACCGCATGCTTACGGGTTGAAGTTGGGAGGCAGAAAGAAAGTAAGCATCCATACAGCTCCTGATTGAACTTTTCACTAGCTCAGACTGAACTGAAACTGCTCAGCTCAGCTGGAGAGCTGTCCAATGCCCGTTCATTATCCAGGTCACTTCTAAACCATGAACACTTTGGCCAGAAGTCACATTTGTTTACATGTGAACACGAGGCTTCTCAGAATCCTTTTCATCTCTGTGCCCGACCTGCTTTATTACCTCTCTCTCAAAAAAAACTCAAGGACAGAGTACCCCTGAGACAAGGAGTAGGTTTTAGAAAGAAATGGACCTACTTTGTTTACACCTCACCCCTTCACAAAAGAACTACCAAACCATTTTTTTTTAGATTACAGTCAGTCGAAACATTATGGCACAGACAGCAGCACAGAGGGATGCTAATACCTAACATATTATCTGGACTGACACCAACTGTTAAAATTAACTTCAGAATGCAACTTTTATAAAACGTTTTACAATTTTCATGTGGAAGAAGTGAAACTGACATAGTCATTCTAACAGATGACAGACTTAACAAACAATTAAGGTAGTTTTCATGAACAATGTCAGTTACATCACTCTGTACACTTTTGCTATAAATTGCGTGTCTTACAATCTTACACTACACAACCACCTGGTGAAGGAGTCGCGCTCCAAAAGCTAGTGATTCTAATTAAACCTGTTGGATTCTAACCAGGTGTTGTGTGATTTTTAACTTTGTACACCCCAGTCCAACACTGGCATCTCCAAATCATGCAATTCCAAGCTTCATCTGGCATTTTTGTACTTAACTTTTTTCACAAACGGCAATGGATTTTGGTCAGTGAATAAGATTTTCTCAGATGCATTGTTGGCAATATAAACACTGAAATATTGTAATGCAGAGACCAAACTTAAAGTCTCTTTCATTACCGCTGAATATTTATGTTGATGAACATGCAGCTTCCTGGAAAATACCAGATGGATGTTTCTATTCCTTCATCATCCTCCTGCAGGAGCACTGAACGAAACTTACATCACTCATATCGATAGCAACCATTAAAAGGCTTCGTGTAACCCTGTGTGGCTTATATTGGGGAAGTGATTAACACAGTCTTTAGGCTGTCAACTGCCTTTTGACAGTCCGCTGTCTACTGAAAATTCTTGCCTTTTTTAAATAATTCGGTGAGTGGAGCAGCCACACAGCTAAAGTTCAGCACAATCCTTTGGTAAAATCCACTCAATCCCAGGAATCGTAGTACCGTTTTTTTTTTTGTCGATAGTGTGGAGAATTCTGCAATTATTTTAGTTTCCTGGAGCAGCCACACAGCTAAAGTTCAGCACAATCCTTTGGTAAAATCCACTCAATCCCAGGAATCGTAGTACCGTTTTTTTTGTCGATAGTGTGGAGAATTCTGCAATTATTTTAGTTTCCACATCTCGTAGTGCCATTTGTCCATGTGCACGGAGATGCCCCGAAGGTGAATTGTGCTTTGGCAAATTCACCTTCAGCTAAGCTTACCACCAAGCCTGCCTTTCATATTCGATCAAGCAAGTCCGATAAATGCGATGAATATACCTTCCATGAGTGACTAAAAATCACCAGGTCATCAATATACACCAGGCAGTTGGTGATCTGGCAATGACCTTATTAATCAGTGTCTGAAATATGTTTTCATACCAAATGGCATGACTTTGAACTGATATATTCCATTTGGCATTAGAAAAACCGGAATTGCCTTCGCTCTTTCTGACAGAGGCTCATGCCAATAGCCTCTGATAAAGTCTAACATAGAAATGTAAGTTGCTTCTCCCACTTTTGGAACACAGTCCTCCAATTGGAATTGCACCAGTCAGAACGGCTTTGACTTTGTGATAGGCCTCACATAACCGTTGCCAACCGTTTTGGCACCATGACGACAGGTGATCTCCAATCACTGAGGAGAAATGACGACTGCAGATGCTGGAGATTAGAGCTGAAAATGTGTTGCTGGAAAAGCGTAGTAGGTCAGGCAGCATCCAAGGAACAGGAGAGGAAGGGCTTATGCCCGAAACGTCGATACTCCTGTTCCTTGGATGCTGCCTGACCTGCTGTGCTTTTCCAACAACACATTTTGAGCTCCAATCACTGTAACCCACTTCGATTATGCCATCTTGCAGCATGCATTCCATCTCCTTCTGAACGTGTGTCAATTTGAGAGGGTTATGCTTATTAGCATGTTGCTTAATCGGAACAGCATTTCCTATATCTCCATCATGCGCATTTAGGTTAGTAATTGCCAGCTTATTTTCGTTTATGTCCCCATGTGATCTTTAGCTCTTTCAGGTCATTTCGATTTTCTTGTAGAAATTAACTCAATAATCTTACCCAAAGTTTTGACAATGTCCTCATTGTCCAAGTTGAGTTGAGTAATGTCCAATTCAGAACCATCTCAACTTGATTCTTCCTTCTGTGCTCTAATCATTCACACCTTCATTTCTTGTTTTCCTTCCATTTTGAGCATATTCACATGCCACTGTCTGTGAGATTTTTCCTGTCTGGAGTCCTTATCAAATAGTTCACCTCACTCAATTTCTTCTCAATGTGATTCGCTCCACTAAACCTTGCTTTAAATAGCTCACCTCCACTGGAAGTAACACCAATACTTTAACCCCAATTGCAAGATTGCGAATTTATGATTTCTTACTTGCTTCCTGTTTCATTGTATGCTGTGATACTTCTAAATGCTGTCAAATGCACTCTCCGGCTCTATTTAATCGTTCCCTAAAATTCGACACATAGTCCAAATGGGTGGTCTCTGACTTCTGACTTAATAATTTCTCCTTAATCAAATTTAATGGTCCTCTTATTTCATGCTGAAAATTTAATTCAAATGGATTGAATTTGGTCGATTCGTTCTAGGCGTTTCTGATCGCAAAATGTACAAACAGAACTCTCTCATCTCAATCATCTGGATAGTCCTGACCATAGCTCACAACATGGTCTTGAAAGTTTAATGCCATCTGTCGAGCACTTCCTGAGGTTCTGGATGGTATGCAGCTGATTTGAATTGCTTGATTCCGAAGTTATCCTCAATCTCTATTTGTCATCCGTACAAAATTAAAAAGAAAAGTAATTGTTCCGCAACCATTTCAGCTGTCATGTTGCGTACGGGGATTGCCTCTCGAAATCGAGTTGACACATCCATTGTTGATCATAAATACTTATTCCCATGTTTGAGGAAGTGGACCTATGCAATCAATCAAGACTCTTGTGAAAATTTCCTCAATTGCTGGAATAGGTATTAGAAGTGCAGGTCTTATTACTGTCTGTGGTTTTCCGATTAGCGGACATGTATGACACGACTGGCAAAATTCAACTCAATATTTGTGTCGTCGAGGCCAAAAAATGTATGTGTATTTTACTCTGTGTTTTCCTCACCCCTAAATGACCTCCAAGTTGTATTCCATGCGCCACTTGCAGCCCCTCCTTCCTAACCGCTAGTGGCAAAACAATCAG